>NC_051156.1:147179409-147375297 GCF_013339745.2 Dermacentor silvarum
CAAGAAAGATTGTGGTTGTTCCCAGCGCACGCAATGCTACTCTGGGCGGCCCCTGTCTATAAATAAATGATCCTTTCATCAAAATGCCCTTTGGGCCGCTTAATCACGAGCCGCATAATATTTTAGCCGCTTAGTAAGCCGAACAGATTTGATCTGAAATACCGCAACGAATTGGGCGTTATGCGGCCATTTTCAAAGCGCCCCTACTTACTCCGCAAACGAATGGGGCCGTTCAAATGCGGGCCGGGTACGCAGAGGCCGCATGAAATAGGCCGTATATCTTTTATAAAAGCGTTGCAATTTATATAAGCGTTTGAAATTTTGATACTACTTCCCGTTATGTGCGTTGCTTTAAGCCAGTATTGACTACGAGTGGAGATATTCCTAGAGTAATTTACTAAGGGAACTCTGGCGCTTCGATCCTTCGGCTACCATGGGAACAAGGAGGATTAAAAAAATTTTAATCCTCCTTGCATGGGAATGATGGGAAATAGATGGACTTGTCTGATCTTCGTGCTTGAGGCTACAGTCCCGCTTGTGGCTTTGTTTATCATACGCGTTATCTGCCTCTATTGGCCTAAATCTTTAAGCAGTGTATATGTCTATGGCGTAAACTGGTGTCATGCTGCAGTGAGTGAGTGAGTAAAAAATTCATTGAAAATAAATAAATAAAAGAAGGCATGCTGGTTGGGGTCCCTAGTCCAGGGCTCCACTGGCACTAGCGGCTCGCTGGGCTTGGTCCAGAAGAGCCAAGTGGCTCTCCCGACCCTCGTCCGTAAGTCATGCCTCCCAGTGCCTATTCCTCTTGAGGGAATGTTTGAGTACTATTGGGCTGTCTATATGCGGAGGCCCCTTGGGACACTCCCATGTGATGTGTTTTAGTGTTGGAGATTCATATAAAGTGAATACGCCTTGCAAACTCATAGGCTTCAATTCGTAAATTGCAACATGTGTCGTGGCGTAATTAATTAGCTCGTTAATTATTTAAATCATTCTTAATTATTTGAGTATGTGTTCATCTTTATCGTGATCGTAATGTCCGCCTCTTCGAATAATGCCCCTCAAGGATAAGAATTATGCTATCTGCCACACGCGATTTAAAATATATATATGCTTGGCTCTGGTTTTGCAAACACCAGGGACCAGTGGAGCTGGGGAAAGCCTAGTAAAGTAGTGGCAAACGACACACTTAGTCTAACTTTTGCTGGTCTTCCCCCATCTCCGCTGGTCTCGGGTGTTTGCGATAGCAGAGCCACGCATAATTTTCTTTGACATGCCAGTGCAGATTGAGAATGGTAAGATTAGCAATCTCTCGCTTCAGTCTTTCAGAAGCGACGAGTGTCCAGTTCTCCGGTCAAAACGTGGCATGCCGCTGCCAGAGGCATCGACTGCAGTCACGGACACCGGGCGCGTTCGGCGCGAATGCGGCAAACGCGGTCGGTGTCGCCAGCAGCTCTACGCGTCCCACTACCACCTGCCTCACTCCTCCTCTGCACCTCGCATAGGCTATGCTGTGCGATGCTATGCGTCTCATCTTTGTAAATACGCTTGGCCCATTGAAATATCCAGGTACTATATATATATATATATATATATATATATATATATATATATTAACAGGACTTTACGGTGTTTTTAAAGCAAGGTGTATGAATTTGCCTATGTGTATCTGTACTCTGGCGAAGGCGGGTCCGCCAGCTGAAAATGTTACATAGATACGTCTTAGTTCAAACAAGTTCATCGTCTCTATCCTGCAGCTATATAAGAGGGAAGGGAAACAGAGGGGCTCGAATTTTTTAATCATGACCATACAAAAGCCTACAGACAATGATGCCACTGATTCCAAGTGGATGAAAAGACAACGTGTCGCCGGTGGGACACGAACCCACAACCTCCGCATTACGCGTCCGTTGCACTAGCACTTGTTGGTTCGTCTCCCACCGGCGAAACGTTATGTTTTCGTCCACTTTCATTCCCCTTTTCTTTATTATTTTCTACACTTCAATTTCAACCACAGCCAATTTCCGAAATTTATTCCTTGGCATCATTGCCTGTTGGCTTTTAAATGGTCATGCTTAACAAAATAGAGCCCCTCGATCTGCCTTCTTCTCTCATTCATACATAGCGAGGGTCTCCACTCTAGTAGTTTTGATGTCATTTGGTAGCATACGAGGGTGTATAGCCACGTGCCTGCTCTCTAAGTTTACGTGTCACGTGACTTCATCGGGGCAAAAAATAAAGAGGATGTTCCACATGCGGCCACCATGGCTCTGAGTTGCACTGGTTAACACTCCTAGATCTAGATCTAGTAAAAACATAAATACCCAAGTTAGTGGACGGACTGATAGTCGCCGCCGTAGCATGAATCCAGATAAGAACGAACAGGTGGTCCTGGTCACCATTATTGATTTTGATGAAATTTACTTTAGTCGCAGGGTTTTGGCCAAAGAAAAATGATTGTGAACTTAGTCTTGGGAAAAAAAATTGTTCACCCCCCCCCCCTAAAAAAAAGCAAAAATTTCGGCCGCCCGACAACGCATTTCCGCCAGTTTTGCGATTCCTGAACTTTAGGCGCGCATAGAGAAGCCATGGTACACTTCTCAATCACAATATTTTTCGCCACAAAAAACAAGTGAAATCCTAAATTATTAGTATTTTATTACACTTGGCTACGGAAGGAATTTTGAAAAAAAAATCACAAGCATGGTAAACGAACCAAAATGCCTGTATTTGATGAATTCATTGCCCTAGACTAATTACAGTGAGCATAATAAAACTCCGTGCACATGAACCTTTAGGTTTTCACATTCTTTCGAAATAATTTTCGTTACTTTGTCAAGCACCGTTATATTTAAAAATATAACCTGACTGTGCAGCGTATAATGCATTCGACATCGACACGCCGAATTACGAGCGTCAAACACGTGGGCTCCTGACTGTGCAGCGTATAATGCATTCGACATCGACACGCCGAATTACGAGTGTCAAAAACGTGGGCTCCTGACTGCGCAGCGTATAATGCATTCGACATCGACACGCCGAATTACGGGCGTCAAACATGTGGGCTCCTGACTGTGCAGCGTATAATGCATTCGACATCGACACGCCGAATTACGAGTGTCAAAAACGTGGGCTCCTGACTGTGCAGCGTATAATGCATTCGACATCGACACGCCGAATTACGGGCGTCAAACACGTGGGCTCCTGACTGTGCAGCGTATAATGCATTCGACATCGACACGCCGAATTACGAGCGTCAAACACGTGGGCTCCTGACTGTGCAGCGTATAATGCATTCGACATCGACACGCCGAATTACGAGTGTCAAAAACGTGGGCTCCTGACTGTGCAGCGTATAATGCATTCGACATCGACACGCCGAATTACGGGCGTCAATAGCGGCGTGGCCGCTCGGGCTGCAATCTCGATTCCAGACGCGACACGCCGATTACGGACCCCGAAGTGTGCGCGTACGGCCACGTGGTAGTGCCGGGCTCAACCTTGGCCCTTGACATTGGGAGAGAGGCTAATCTGCGGTTCTTCGTCCATAGTGAAAGGGCGCGGCCAAGATTGTTGGGAGCTAAGAGAGCTGAATTCGGAGAATGCTACATAGCGGCAGTTTCCCTACCTAGGGAACTAGGGAAAGGAGAGGCTATTTAAGCACATGTTTTGGGCCCTGCTGATTAGTCTAGAAGTTGAACCTATGCGCTGCTGAGAAGCCGTTGGGGGGCTAGTGCCGTCCAGTATCGCCTGGGCCGCCTGGCCACGTCGGAACTCCGAGGAACTTGTTGACGTACGAGACGTCAAACCAGCGTCTGCAACGAAGCTCACGGTAGTTCGCCTCAAGTTAGCTCAACCTGCTTGAGAGAAGACGTCCAATCTAGACTCCCGGGAAACCCAGCCCAGCAATTCGCATCCACCTCGACAAGATCGGCCACCAGCATTCTTCGGGAAAGCTTTGTGCGTCGACTTCATGGTTTATGGACTTGCTGCTGCTGCCCGGCCACGTGTATGACATCGTTTGTTTATTTTTGTTTTCATTGGAACTTTGCTTTAGTCAATTACTGTTAAGTGTTATTCTTGTATATTTGATCCGAGGCCTGTTTCTTATGTATATATACTGTTAATTGCGCGTACTTAGTTGTCTTCGTCATTGTGTAATATTAAGTTCAGGTGTGTTAGTCTCGCTTGTGTTTTTCTTATTATGTTATTTTATTAACTTGTGTATATTTATCAGTCGATAAATATCTTGTTTTTTTTGTTTACTCCCGACTCTGAATCTCTTCACTGTGTTCGCTTGCGTACGGAACGACCAACCAGCTTGTCTACCCCGTCGATCGCCTTCGCGCCGACGACGAATCGGCGACAGCTGTGACAGCTACTGAATACGGGAAAAATGCCTGCAATAGAATCGGAGGCATTGTGAAGCACCAGGCGACGCCACATAACCTTCGAAATCCCGCCTCATCTGCTATCAACTCTGCTTACGATATGGTGCAAGTTTTGAATCTTAAGCTACCAAAGGTTACATTAAATTAAGCTTCAAAAGCTGACATTGAATCTTCTAGGCGATTGAAAGCAAGATAATGGGTTGCGGTTCCTGCAAGGCTTGGTATTCAGTCGTGGCATATTTGGGAGTGCAAGCGGACTCATAACTCCAAACTGAAGTTGTTCGTGGCAAGAACAGTTGCTTCGGATAAGCAACTTCTTCAGCAGTGAAATCGAATGTCGCATGTTCTTAAAAAAGGTGCAAGACCAGATTAATAAAATATAAGCTCATGGCAACAGTACCGTCAGCCTTCTTCCTCGGCCACATTGGCATTCAATATGCGCAATTGTGGGGTTAAAAAAGGTTGTAACCCACAGCAGACAGCATCGCGTGTTGGCAGCGTTATATTTGAACAATGAATATTACGTTGAATGAGTTCTTGCAAAGCTCAACAAATCAGAACGCACGAAATACGTCTTGCGGCCACTAGGCTGAGTGTGGTCACATTTGACGCATTGTAACTTGTGCGGTACTCCAATAATGCAACGGTTTTTCACGCACAGTGGCAAACAACGTCCTTGACTTCAACCAGAGTGTTTTTGAAAAAAATTAAAAAGTTTTTTTTTCAGAAAGCTATTTTCAAATTTTGATGTTTTCGCAAACCACTTATGTTTCAGTCCAACTTTTTAAATATAATGGTGCTTGACAAAGTAACAAAAATTATGCCGAAAGGGCGTGGTCGCGTCCGACTTCCTGCCGCCGCTTTTTAATCGGCTAAAAGAGCCTAAAGCGAACATGGCGGCAAAAGCTATCATCGCGTACAATGATTGACTGATCACAGCCGTCCAGGCGTGACCAATATGGTTCAATTGCAGAATAAGGGTTCACTTGCAGATACAAAACTATTTTTTCACTGCATTTTACTCGGAATGGAATCACGCTGTTTCTAGCAACTCTGAAATCGTAACTGCGGCGGCCGTAGGCCTGTTTTTCGCCGAATGTGGGTGCAGCATGGCAGTGGCACGCTGGCGCAGGACCTGTGTCGAGAGAGCTCCTGAATAACACTTTGCAATATGGTGCATGCGTTATAAATCATGGATCCAGGATCTCATAGAGTGCGACGTAATGCTAACAGATTTCTCTCGAGGTGACCACGAAATCTCCGCGGAATTTTTTACAGCGAATTCTCAGTGCAACTGGAAGCGCTCACAAACGTTCAATGATTCTGTTCACACTATCTGGCAGCAATTGGGGGGGGGGGGGGGGGGGGGGGCGTCTTCATTCAAATATGTTGCAAAACTGTAACGTTGCTGGCTTTATAGTTTACAGTATGTTTTCCCAGCGTCCTCGGGGAAATAAACACGAAAGCTTCTTTATGTTCAGTGAAAGTGGCAAAATTGAAAGCGTACGAGCGGCCATTGCAATTAATTACAAGTGCAAGTGCTCTGGAGCGTTATGACGGTGTTTTACGAACGATGCAGTTTTAGCCCATTCCCATGGCTTAACTACGAATGCCACTGACAATAAATTGCTAAAAAAATAAGGTGTGGGAGGGGAGTGTGAGGAGCAATGTATGGGAAATTTTCATGCGAAAGTAAATGTCAGTGAATAAATAAAATATAGCCTTTGTAAAGAAATTTCTTTTGCGGATGTTCGAATGCGTAATACGGTCACATGAGGCTATGTTTCACAGTGTTGCGGCTTACACAAGCTTACATCTCCTGGAGAAGGGAAGAATCTTATGTGTAATCTTTGGAGAAACATTACAATTTGTGGCTTAATTAGCAGCGTTATAAATAATTACTGGATCTTCGTTTTTTTTCTAATTGTATAGTCATATACCTGGTTCATAGTAGGTTTCCCGGCGTCCTTTGTGAATTAAACATGCCAATTTGTTTATATTGTTACGGAAGGATAGGAGGCAAGAGAAGAAGAAGAAGATCGAGAGACACTGGCTGCTGCGTGTTGTTGCTGGTCGGCTATCTTGAGCACACTAACCCTACTTGTGCATATATTGTAAATGCATCCAGTCTACACTCCCAAAATCCCCGTAACACATTGGTGAGAGGTGCGGGATATCAAGGCTGGAAACGGAGCTTCGCAGTGGACGTCGCATCACCGTCCCCACCATGACCGACGGTGAGCACGCGGGTTCAACGTCGTTGCCGCCTCCAACGTCACCGTCGCCAACTACGTCGTCGTCCCCATCGGTTGTGGTTGTACAAGCCAAGGATCCCGGAACTTTCTGTGGGACAGTTGGTGCCGACGTTGAAGAGTGGCTGGCCATGTACGAACGCGTGAGTGGAGTCAACAGATGGGACCCTACGCTTATGCTAGCTAACGTGTTGTTGTACCTAAAAGGCACGGCAAAGGTGTGGTACGAAAACCATGAAGAGGAGCTGATCAGCTGGCACCAATGCAAAGAGAAGCTAAAAGAGTTGGTTGGCCAACCAGCCGGCCGTAAGATTGCCGCAGAGCAGGAACTCGCCTCCCGTGCCCAATCCCCCAGAGTCCTATGTTTCGTATATCCAGGACGTGCTGGCGCTTTGTCGTAAAGCCGATCGCGACATGACTGAAGCTGAGAAGGTCGGGCACGTGCTGAAGGGAATCGCTGACGACGCCTTTAATCTGCTCATGTGCAAAGGCTGTTCTTCAGTTGATGCTATCCTGAAAGAGTGCCGACAATTCGAGCAGGCCAAAAGCCGCCGCGTCCTGCAACCGTTCGCCAGACTCCCCAATACTGCCGCAACGTCGACGTGTGAAGATCAGCCCACACAGCAGCATGCGTCGACATCAGAAGACGTGGTGCGAATTGTTTGACGTGGACTGGAAGCGATGGCGCCCGCAGCTTTCTGTTCACGTCGCCCTGACGCTACCTCTCTTTCAGTCCCTCTCGTTCAAGCCATCGTTCGCCAGGAACTTGAAAGCATTGGTTTACGTTCTGTCTGTGCTGTCGCCAACCCCAGAGCCAACGAACGCCCTTCTACTCTGTTTGACCCACCGCGACGCTTCTCTCCGCGTTATCGCAACCCGACTGCGTGGAGAACTGCGGACGACCAGCCGATATGTTTCACCTGTCGCCGTATTCGTCATGTCGCCCGATACTGTCGCAACTCGTGGCCCTCAGCACCTCGCACGCCCACCAACCTGAACTGTTTTGATGAAAATTCCCGCCGTGTTTCGCCCTCCGCAGAGTCTAACAGTGCCGACAACTCTGCCAGGAACACGTGGTACGGTCGCTCACCATCGCCTCGCAGACACCAGTCTCGTTCACAACAAACACGTCGCCCATCTTCCCGTTCGCCGCAGCCACGTCGCCTTTCATCCACTGTGGCATTCGACCGCGTTCCTTCGGAAAACTAAGAACTGCAGCCCTCGGAGGTGGTGCTGCATTGACAACTACTGCAGCAAATCCTCTGTCTGTGCCCACAAAGCGAAGTCTAATTGACGTCAAAGTAGACGGCGTACCAGTCCAAGCACTCGTCGACACTGGAGCCCACATATCTGTGATGAGTGCTAGCCTACGTAGACGTTTAAAGAAGGTCCTCACCCCAGCAGCTGCACAAGTGTTTCGTGTGGCCGACGGTGGCGTGCTGGTTGTTCTCGGAATGTGTACTGTACGTTTAAGTATAGCCGGCCGCCCTTCTTCTGTTCTCTTAGCTGTGATCGACAACTGCCCTCACGACGTTATCCTTGGGTTGGACTTTTTATCTAACCATTATGCTCTCATCGACTGCGCAACCGGCGTCCTTCAGTTGGAACTGCCTCAACTCGCCGATGCTCCTAGCACCGCGCCGCCACCGCGCCTGTGCTCGCTTCAAGGTGTGCGTCTGTCACCCGAGACAGTCACTTACGTCGCTTTGACCGCACAGCCACAGGTTCCTGATGGTGAATATGTGCTTCGCCCCATCGTCGACGTGCTTTTGAACCGAAACGTTGCTGTTCCGCACACGCTGATCACGGTTACTAATAATGACGTCGTTCTCCCGCTTCTGAACTTCAGCCTGTGCCCTCAAGTGCTTCCGGCCGGCATGTTCTTGGCCAGCGTTTCTAGCACGTCTGAATTTGACATTGAGAGTATGGATGCCGAGAGTGGATTATTAGCACCAATTGCAGCTCACAGCTCTGGTTCTTTCAAGGATGACTTCGCCAAAATGATTGCACCTGACCTCACCTCTGCTCAGGCCAAGGACCTCCGTCTCCTGCTCGAATCGTACGGCGACATCTTTGATTTCGGCGACCGCCCTTTCGGCCAAACATCTGTTGTTCACCACCGTATCAACACTGGAGACATGAATCATATTCGTCGGCGTCCCTATCGTGTATCACATGCTGAACGTAGAGTAATCCAATCAGAAGTGGACAAAATGCTCCAAAAAGGGGTCATCGAACCATCAGCCAGTCCTTGGGCTTCGCCAGTCGTCCTTGTGAAGAAAAAGGACGGTAGCTGGCTTTTTTGCGTCGACTATCGCCATCTAAACAAGATCACGCGCAAGGACGTTTACCCATTACCATGCATCGATGACGCCTTGGACTGCTTGCACGGAGCTACATACTTCTCATCCATTGATCTTAGATCCGGCTACTGGCAGATTTCTGTTGATGAAATGGACCGCGAGAAGACTGCCTTCATAACACCTGATGGTTTATATCAGTTCGAAGTCATGCCCTTTGGCCTATGCAATGCTCCTGCGACATTTGAACGAATGATGGACTCTCTTCTGCGAGGCTACAAATGGACCACCTGTCTTTGCTATCTTGACGACGTTGTTGTTTTTTATCCCACGTTCAGCAGCCACCTTACGCGACTCGCTGCAATTCTTGCGGTCTTCCGAAAAGCCGGCCTTCAGCTGAACTCCACGAAATGCCAATTCGGGCGCCGTCAGATTACCGTGCTGGGACATCTCGTTAATGCAACCGGTGTACAACCAGATCCGGATAAAGTTCGTGCCGTTCGCAGTTTTCCTGTGCCTCGTTCTGCTTCTGACGTGCGCTGCTTCGTCGGCCTGTGTTCTTACTTTCGACGTTTCGTCAAAAACTTCGCCGACGTTGCTCGCCCTTTGACAGATCTTCTACAGAAGAACACGCCTTTCTCATGGGGCCCAGAGCAGGCTCAAGCGTTCGCCGCTCTCATCGGCTTTCTGACCACCCCTCCCATACTTGCCCACTTTGATCCATCTGCACCAACCGAAGTCCACACTGACGCCAGCGGCCACGGCATCGGTGCTGTTCTCGCCCAGCAGCAGAATGGTACCGAGTGCGTGGTAGCTTACGCCAGCCGCCTGCTGTCACCTTCTGAGAGGAATTACTCCATCACCGAGCGTGAGTGCTTGGCTTTAGTGTGGGCTGTCGCCAAGTTCCGGCCATATTTGTACGGCCGCACGTTTTCGGTCATTACAGTCCACCATGCCCTCTGCTGTCTGTCTTCCCTCCAGGACCCGACGGGACGGCTTGGTCGCTGGGCTTTGCGGCTCCAGGAATTTTCTTTTATTGTCATCTACAAGTCTGGACGTCTTCACAAGGACGCTGACTGCCTCTTTCGTCATCCCGTGGATCCTCCTGATCCTGTTGCACATGATCCGGAGACCTGCGTGTTGGCTTTCACTGACATGTGCTACATGCGCGCTGAACAACATCGCGACGAGTCCTTGCCGGCCATCATCGCCGGAGTGCACTCTGGCAGCACCGAAGGCCCGTGCCGCATGTTCGTGCTGCACGACGGCATATGCCCTCTACCGCCGCAGTATCAACCCTGAGGGCCCCGAGTTTCTCCTTGTCCTTCCTCGTCATCTACGATCCGTCGTTCTCGAACAACTTCACGATGCACCAACGGCGGGATACCTTGGAGTTTTGCGCACATACGACCGCCTAAGACGCCGGTTCTTCTGGCCGGGACTCTACCGCTCTGTGCGTCGTTATGTCGCAACTTGCGAATTGTGTCAGCGCCGGAAAAAACCTCCCCTGCCACCTGTCGGCCGACTCCATCCAATTGAAGTTCCCTCTGAACCTTTCTATCGCGTAGGCCTTGACCTGCTTGGCCCTTTTCCGACGACGACTAGAGGGAATAAGTGGATCGCCGTCGCTACCGATTACGCGACACGCTACGCGATAACCAAGGCGTTGCCGGCTAGTTGCGCAACTGACGTCGCAGATTTTCTCCTCCATGACGTCATCCTCCACCACGGTGCACCTCGACAGTTACTTACCGACCGCGGCCGCTCGTTCTTGTCTCGAGTTGTTCACGACCTCCTCCGCTCTTGTGCCACAGAGCATAAGCTGTCCACCGCCTACCACCCACAAACGAACGGTCTTACGGAACGTCTCAACCGAACACTCACAGAGATGATGTCGATGTACGTCTCCAATGATCACCGCGACTGGGACGCCACGCTGGCCTACGTCACCTTCGCGTATAACTCGTCCAGACATGACACCGCAAGATATTCACCCTTTTATCTTTTGTATGGTCGCGACCCTACATTGCCTTTTGACACCATCCTACCTTCTGTGCCACGTGTTACAACTAAGTACGCTCGTGAAGTCATCGATCGCGCTCACATGGCGCGTCAAGTCGCCCGATCTCGTCTGTTGGCCTCTCAGGATATACAAAAAGAGCGGTACGAACGGCGCCATCGCGATGTTAAGTTCGCCCCAGGTGCTTGGGTGCTCCTCTGGTCACCATGTCGTCATGTCGGTCTCTCCCAGAAGCTTCTCTCTCGCTACACAGGGCCTTATGAAGTCCTACGTCAAGTTAACGACGTCAATTACGAGATCTCGGCGTTACAGTTTGATCCGTCCTCAAGTCCGACGCCAGTTGACATCGCGCACGTTTCGCGGTTGAAGCCATACTTCTCTCGCAGTTCTTCGCCTGACATGCGCCGGGA
The DNA here is from genome assembly GCF_013339745.2 of Dermacentor silvarum. NCBI lineage: Eukaryota > Metazoa > Arthropoda > Arachnida > Ixodida > Ixodidae > Dermacentor > Dermacentor silvarum. Next base: position 147,190,783 of record NC_051156.1, read on the forward strand.
CGGCGCTTCAGCACCCGGGAGTCCTGTTACGGAAGGATAGGAGGCAAGAGAAGAAGAAGAACATCGAGAGACACTGGCTGCTGCGTGTTGTTGCTGGTCAGCCATCTTGACCACGCTAACCCTACTTGTGTATATATTGTAAATACATCCAGTCTTACTCCCAACATCCCCGTAACAATATTTTGCTAAAATTTGAGACACATTATGGGTAATGTCTGGACGAAGTTCACAGTATGTGGAAAAATTGCGGCGTTAGTAGTAAATTACGTATGCAAGCGATCTGGAGGGTTATAAGTGTGTCCTATAAGAATGACGCGAAATATAGCCCGCTGGCCTGAGAGAACTACGAACTCTACGTAAATTAAATTTACCGGAAAGACAGGGAATTCCAATTTCAAAACATTGTGCGAAAATAAATGCTGGGGGATCAATACAACTTCCCTTAAAAAAATAGCCCTTAAAATGCTAGAAACCGTTGTGTGAGCAAGGTTTCACATGGGCAAGTCACACGCGGACATTCTTTTAAAGTATGCGATATAATTTCAGCCAGCTTAAATTCGTAATATAACTGTTTAAACGGTGCAGCTTCGATGAAAATCGGCTGTGACATTTTGTCAAAAAGGCTTGCTGCCTTTTTTCAGTGCGGTTCTATGCACGCGACGGCCTTCATTTGTTTTTTGCATTTGTAAGATTGAGTTTATTCACCCTTTCTCGGAAAATCGTAAATGAAATCTAAATTCTCTATTCAATAGGTTTTCCCCCAATCTTATTACGTAAATCTTATGCAGTAGGCATCAGCAAGTATTTGCGAGAAAAACAACTTCCCACTACACCGGTTTAAAAAACGTGGCCCTTTGCGTTCCAAAGTGACGCAAGTGATTGCACCAGTATTCTGCATAATCAAACACCAAATCACGGTATAAGAACATAAAAAAACGAAGAAGCATGTCGCCAGCATCCGTTATTATATTCGGTGGTTGCTTTTCCCCTACTGCTTTGCTGAAATGCATAAATACATGCACTTATTCACTTTTGCCTTTTTTCCCCTCTCGCTATGAGGGCAGACACAAAAAAAATATTGGTAAAAACCCACGCGAATGATTAACGCTGCTTATTTCAAGCATGAACGGAGTCGCGTGGTCGTGTTAAGTGGGAAGCAGAGTGAGGGTGTAATTCACATTATCGTACAGCTCGGTTTTGCCGGTGTATGTTGAAATGCCGGTTCTGCCTTAGGCAGAGCCTGCTCAGGCGCTTACTTGGCTCAAGGGCGCCACAATTACTGCAATGAGCGACTGCCTCAGGAGCCCTGTAGACGCAGACTGCATAAAGTAGCCATAAAGCCTTACTGTGGTGTTCGCGCCGATTTGATCATGTACGCAGCAAACCTTTTCCTATGTCACACCATTCAATTTCACATTGTTTGACATCGTCGTAAAAAAAAAGGCCTCGCGCTTCCTAGCACCGGTTAATTTTTCGCGCATAATTATCGACAACTAGCGTCTCGGAGATTTGCAGACCCGTACTGTTTGGCGCAACAAGACGATGCAGTGTATATCTGAGTGCTGCCCCTTCCTGCCTGTATCAGGCGTATGTCGATAAGGAAGCTCACTGCGAGCAAAAGCAATTTTAACAAAATAGTTGCGGGAACCCCGGAATTGGTTCTTGAGCGCCTTCACCTAGTGAAGTTGTTGGTGCGTTAGGTTTTCTTTTACGTCAGAAAAGCGCAAAAAGAGCTTCTGTATTCTTTGAATTTTTCTTTTAAGCAGCTGTCGTTGCCATCCTGTAACGTACGATTCTGTCCTTATGCGAGAAATCTCTTAGCTACGAAGCTTGGAGACGTGGATTATATGATTGCCGTGCTCTCGAAGGTGCTTAGCATCATGGTGTTCCGAAAGTCAGCAAGGAGAGACATTCGCATGCCTCACGTAGCGCTACGCGTATTCGCGTCGTCGTGTGTGCTGCTTCCATTCTTAGCCCAATGTTCGCTAGCTCAGAATGCGACGATCGCTATGGGCCGCCCTGCATCGGCAGCAGCGAATTCAAGCCCGGATTACGCTGTCGACAAAACAGAAGAAATGGACTTCGCGCAAGTTGCTCGAGAAGTGGTGGCCGCGGGCCTTTCCAAGGTGCCCCGCTCTTTGATACGAAAACTGCTGGAAGCCGACGTGCGGCCCGAATGTAGCACGGCGCTTCTACGGACCATGAGAGCCCTCCAAAACCGCGAGCCGTGGGTGCTGAGACGTGAGTATAGTTTTTTTAGTGTATATAAGCACCGCTAGTCTTAATCGGAAGACTTACTAGAGAAATCACATGTGCATCCTTGAGCAAACAAAAGTGTACATGCTATACGATGTCCCCTCCCTCCCTACCCTCTTCTTTACCACCCCTACTTCCCCGAAAATAGAGAACGTCGAGGCCGAATGCACAAAACTCCGCTTCTAAACGTACCAACTTGTTCGTATTGGACAAACATCGCTAAACCAGTTCAGAACTGACAAAGGTGCACACATGAGCGCTATCTTAAACTACAACTTCATTGGTGCCTAATATGAGTATTCCCCGAATAGTATAAATTTCCGAGCTGGCCGGCGGCAGCTGGGAAAATGGCCGACGGCATATACTTTTGACAAACATGTGAAAGCTCAACTTTGAGCCCTTTTGGCGTTCGGTGAAACACAATGCAGTGCGTAAATGCGGGTGTCACTTATTACTACATTTCCAACGGTGCTCAAAGCGCTCCGATTCGTGTCTATACCTGGCAATCCTGTGTTTATTGAGGATTGCAGTACTCTTTGCACCGGAACATTCCCTTCGCTACACTGCTAGCAGTATTTATACAAACTTGTAGTAGTGGTGCACTGACTGAAACTTCTGTAGATGCTGTCTTATCATCTAAAAGATGCTGTTCCAGCCAATGTTTTGCACAAACCACTGCGGTATTGCAGTTTTCGACGCGACTGGAAAGTACCCCACGGGCGTGTTCCAGGCCTCACACGTCGACATGGGTGCGTTCGACGAGTGCCTCGAGACCATTGTGCGGGATAGCTACGGAAACGCGTTGTCCCGTGGACAGTACTGCAACTTGCTTGTCTACACTAAATATACTACAACAAAAGAATTGACGAGCTCCATCTCGGACGCCATGCACCCGAGGGTAAGCGAAATGAAATGACAGAATAGCATTATTCGTAGAACGCAGGGAGAACACGAGTAAATGTACTGACTCTAATTCACGTGTCCCTGTATTGAATCATTCTCAGTATGTGTGGTTAAACATTCATAGAGGTTGTAAACTAGAAATATAATTTTTGATACCCGACTTCCTTGTGGTGTAATATTTTCTTACAACATAAAATGTTATCCATCGTGTATGTTTGTACTTTCTCTAGTGCTTCGTTCGAATAGGTTTCTGCATTGTGAGACCACGACTTTCTTACCAATAAATTATTTAGCGCACAGCGTTAGAAAAGCGTACTGGCGGTATTAGGAGCGACATTGAATTTTTAAGGGCAAAATTACACTCTAAAGAATGTACGTCTACGTCAGTGCAAATGCTACCTTGCCCTTGCTCTTTTCATGTTATAATGGCAATAAAATACGACCTTGCTTTGCGGTGTTTGCAATCTTCTCGGATAGTACAGGCTTTCTTCCCACTCCGACATAAACAATATTCGCGAGGAACGCTTATATCTAAAACACGTGTCTCAAATTGTTCGAAAGTCCAACTAGACGAATTGTTCTTTTCGAGCAGCGCTATATCCAATTCATTATTGGAGGCTACCGATTTCGCCAAGTTTGAGCAAAAGCAAGGACAACCATCTTTTGTCTGAAAGTGAATTTCAGCGTCGAAATTGTAAGTTTTTTTGTAGGGTGTTACTCAAGAAGAGCTGTGCACTTGAAGTTGAAATCGTCACGTGAGCACCATCGAGTGCACCGGTGCCGGAAGGAATTCAGGTGGCGGGGCTCTCCAATAGTCCACTTGTTGGCATAACTTATGCTTGTCCATGTCTCTTACTATTGTTTCAGTCCTCGAAGCATTCTTGACATAGTCTATCTTACTTTTTTTATAGCTCCGCTATTTCAGCGAGAATCTCATTGTTCCGGAGTACCCCATTGCTCGCCTGGCAGTATGCTATATCGATGACTGTAACCAACGTGACTTACAAGTTTTGGTCAACTCAGGTAAGCCAAAAAAGATTTTTTTCCACAGATAACCACATCTAACCACAAACCACATCTAACGAAATCCACCTCTAACAACAAAACCAAATATAACGGAAACACATTATATAATTATCGCTTATATCTCGGAAACCGTATAACATCCACGCGTGTGACATTTTTCGGCCGAGGAAAGAAGCCGTTACTCGATCATGCACGTGTCGTGCGTACAGAGGGCACCGTTGCTGCACCACACATGACGCAATAGGAGCAAAATATTTCCTCTCGCTCGCCGTTTAGAGTGGAAAAGCTCGGCCGTTCTTCGTCGGTCCGAGTAGGAGCGGTCACGTTTGAAAGCGTTCACTGTGCTATAGTAGCCCATTCACCGAACTCAAACCGGTGCAAATCGGGAGTTCAAGTGCGAAATTTGGGGTAGAGATTTCCCGCTTGCTTTGTTATGGCATCCCCTACGTTCAACACTCAGGGTCCATAAATGGCGTGAAGATACTCGGAAAGGAAGGCTGAGGTACGCCCAACACTTTGACCGCAGTGGAACGTGTCCGTTTCTTAGGAAGCGCAAGTGCAGGAGATTGAGGCAAGCCCAGGAGCCCCAGCCATGTGCGAGTGGCGGGGTTCGAGAGATGCAGGGCAGCTTCGGGTGCCACCCCAAAGGGGGGAGGGGGGGTTATTTCTGTACACTAGTGCCCAAACACCCTCTGCAACACAAATGGGTTCATTATAAATAGGGAGCGAACACAATAGCAAAATTAGACCGCAAGACCCTCACTAGCTGTAACATTAGTTGAGCACGTAAACGTTCTATTTTGTGAATAAATGTAATTTGTGTAATTGGTTACGTAATTTATTTGCCATAGTGTCCATCTACCCTCTGGCGCACGCACAAGACAATTCACGTGCCGCTCAGCGGCTGTGTTTCTCATACATCCTAAACAATTATTTGTATTATTCATGGTTGCAACACAGCGGCTGAACACGGACTGAGTAGGTAAAAGGAGGGGACGCCACACCACGCTAAATATCAATTGAAGTTTATTTCAAGAAAACACCTAACACATAAAGCATAACAATCACATAATCGTCACCCAGCCCCTCGGCATGATCAAATATAACTATCCAGAGCACTATCTTACGTTCAATATCCGCAACCTAAAAAAGTACCACGAGTGTCAAAATGGAAAAAGAGAAAATGATTTTACCGACATTTTCGGTTTTCGCAATTGGCTGTTGTTTTTCTTTCACCATTTCTGACACGCGTGACGCTTTCGTAATAATATTACATGTTTTCTCGTACTAAACTTCAGTTGATTGTCAGCGCGGTGTGGCGTGCCCTCCGTTTACTCAGTCCGTGCCCAGTCGCGCTGTTGCAACCATGACGCTACACCAACTCGCTCGATTTTCCATTCCGTTTTTCATATTATTGACGTTAAAATGATTAGGACGATATATTATTGAAATTATTGCGGAAAAATAAATCTCACAGCTAAAGCTATTACAACGCAATCAGGAGCCGAAAACCCAGATCCTACCTAACCTTACTCAGCCTGCAACGGTACAATCTGATACTCGCAGCCCAACCCCACAGGCACAACATAGCCAGGCTGATAACTCACCTCCGCCTAAGTGTAAGGCCATGGAAGGTGACCACACCAATAATTTCGAATCTAGACTCACTGAGTTGGAAGCCAAATTTGACAATTTTCAAATGAGGTTAGATCAATTAGTGGATACAGTATACAAACCTTTGTTCAAACAACAAATAAGTGGCTTGATAGCATGCCCACGCAATTCGCCGCAGTTACACGTCCGGGGGACTCTGCACAGTCATTTAAAGCTTCTAAAGCTACTAAACCACACGGCCGACCGTCGACCACCCCAACACCTCGCCCGATACAGGTACCATCCCAAGCTGCGCTCACTTGCCCAATTTCATCTGCGCAGCTATACGCAGCTCCTTCTCATGACACAACGCCTTAACTACACGATTTGGTAATGGAACTGCCGGGGGTTCCGCCGCAAGCGATGGAACCTCCAGCAGTTCGTTGCCAGCAGAGACGCGCTGCCGAAATTATTGCCCTGCAAGAGCTTATGGGAGAAGCGAAGCTAGCCGGATACAAACCTCATAGCTCAAAAAACGCTACGTATAGCCCTAGCACAGCAATATTAGTTCGTCGCAACCACCCGGTATTGCAACACACCTTTGACCAGGACATGAGTATAGAACATGTTTTGTTAAAACTCATTCCACGTGAGAGAGGCGGTCCCACTCTCTTTGTCCTAAATATATACAGTCCCACAAAATCTCATGCTCACCGCTTTGGCACACTCTTCGCCAAGACACTCCAACTAGTGCAGCACAGCTGTCTCCTGATCGTGGGTGACTTTACTGCTGCCCACATAGGCTGGGGATACCTAACGTCTACAATCAAAGGCAAATACACCTGGAATCAGGCACAACAGCACCGCCTTTCTCTAACTACATACCACAGCTATCCCACTCGCATTGGTACAAGCACAACGAGGGACACCACCCCAGACCTAACCTTTGTTCGCAACATTTCACAATGGCAATGGCAAAATTTAAATGAAACCCTAGGTAGTCACCATTACCCGTTTACTCAGTCCGTGCCCAGTCGCGCTGTTGCAACCATGAGGCTACACTAGCTCGCCCGATTTTCCATTCTGTATTTTTTTAAATATTATTTACGTTAAAATGGTTAGAATGATAGATTATTGAAATTATTGCGGATAAAGCAGGCAGGTGAGCAAGCGATTGGCAACTATGGCATCGACTATTGGAACGCTAGAGAATAGATGTTGGCAAAATTCGTAGAAAGGAATAGGCTCAGAATTACGAATGCCTTCTTCAGGCAGGGCAGTAATAGGAAGTGGTCCTGGGAAAGCCCTAATGGAGAAACAAGAAATGAAATAGATTTCATGCTCTGAGCTGGTCCTAGCATAGTGCAGGATGTCAAAGAGTTCAGTAGGGTAAAGAGTGGTGATCATAGGTTAGTGATGTATAGGATTGCTTTCAACACGAAGAGCAAGATTAGTCAAGAAAAGGCCAACATAGACGCAGTAAGGAGAAAGCCAGACGAACCCAGGCTGCTACTCGCAAACAAATGTGCAGCTTTAGAACAGTGAGATGAAGATAACATAGAGGTAATAAATGAAACAATAACTAGGCTGATTTCAGAAGCATAAATTGAAGTCGGAGGTAAGGTACCAAGGCAACCAGTAGGTAATTCCTCCCAAATAACAAAGGAACTAATAAAGAAACCACAAACATGAAAGTGTCCAACTCAAGAGATCAGATAGAATTCGTTGAACTCTCAAAACTGATCAACAAGAAGAAAGTAAGGGATATTCGAAATTATAACGTCTGAAAGATTGAGGAAGCAGTACATGTGGCCGAAGCATGAAATCAGTGAGAAGAAAAGTTGGCATTTCAGATGTATGCACTGAAAGATATGCAGGGTAATATCATCAGCAGTTTCTATGATATAGTAAAAGCAGCAGAAGAATTCTATACTGACCTGTACAATACCTGGTGAAGCCATGCTACCTTCATTGGAAGTAGGTATGAACCGCATAAAGAGGCTTCTTCTATAATGAGGGATCAATTTAAAAGGCCTTGCAACACATGACCTGGGGAAAAGCGGCAGCAGAAGATGGAGTGACAGTTGATTTAATCAAAGGTGGTGGAGACACCAGATGTGAAAAATTTGTGACCCTTTACACGCAATGGCTCACTACTTCAAGTGTGCCAGAGAGCTGGAAGAATGACAACGTTATACTAATCCATAAGAAGGGAGACGTTAAAGAATTGAATAATTGTGGGCCCATTAACTTGCTTTCAGTGTGGTGTAAACTATTCAACAAGATTATTTCCAATAGAACCAGGGAAACACTTGACTTCAATCGACCAAGAGAACAAGCTGGATTCAGGAAGGGATATTCTGCGATGGAACACATCCATGTAATCTATCAGGTAATCGAGAAATCTTCGGCTGAATCGAATGTCCTTTCGTATTCCAAGAAATACATACAGATAGCTTGTTTCTATTCCGAAGATTTCTCAATCCCCTGATTGATGGCATGAATGCGATCCATTAAAGAATACCCCTTCCCGAAGCCAGCATGTTCTCTTGGGTGGTGGAATTCATGTCTTGCCTTGATTCAATCGTAAATTATCATGGTGAATATTTGATATTGCATATAGGGAGGTGATCGCCGTTAAGCTTTACCGAATTAAAGAAAAAAGCGTGTAGCAGATAGCATATTTCTAGTCCTTGAGGTGGATTACTCAAACAGTTATTTAGACATTACTTGAACGAGATATCGAAAAATATGTGCAACTAATTGACGAAAATTCAGTAATTATTTTTGAATGATTACTTTATGGCACGTAAATATTGGAATGTACGAATTTTAGGAGGATAGTTTACAAGTTAGGACCATTTGAAACAAGCTTTAAGGATGTCATAAATTTCTAGGTGGCATCATCATACTAGCGGTAAAAATGAAATGATTTCCTACTTACATTTTCAACTTACGTTTATGCATTGAAGCACAAAAGTAACTGGAACGCGCGTCTAATTTGTCGCACACTTTGGCAATGAATATTTTGAAACTGGCGCCATCTTCTAAATTATACTTAACTGAATAGGCCTTTCCAACTCATCAGCTACGATTTCAAAATTGCAGTGTGTGCCATAAAGTAAGTAATTATGCAAGTAATTAGCTAATTTTTGTTTAGTGAAAGTGCCTTTCGATTTCTCGTGTAAGTAATGTCCGCCTCATAATAATCCAGCTTAATGGCGACAATTACGATATCTGCCATAGGCGAATTCAAAAAATTATTTAAATCCTAAAAATGATCACCCGGCATATTGCATACACAATGACTATGAATCGTCTCTTTAGCGAGTTGATGATTCACTGAGGCTCTCACTGTTGCATGCCTTGAAATCAGAATCTACGGTGACAAATCCAGATGTGGGCATTGACGAGGTTGGAGCGGACCTCAGAACAAGGTGACAAGGTGTTTTTGAATCGCTGACTTCGAATCCGAGAATATGAGCGTTCTGTACGGACTAGTACTTCCGTTTGCGAAGGACAGCAGCCATAGCGCCACTCTCTGCAAGAAAAATCCACGTGGTCTAAATGGCCAGAACATGCAGACCGGAAGACCGGATCGAATATGCAGCGGTAGAGCTATCATAGTCTACGGTGAGAAATCCAGAAGTGTGGGCATTGATGAGGTTGGAGCGGACCTCAGAAAAAGGTGTCAATCGCTCTGACTGGAACCCAGAAATATTAAGCCCTCAAATGACTTCATTGAGCATCTCAAGTAGGTCAGTTCGTTGCCTTCGTTTCGAACTATTGAGACTTGGTTCTCTAGAGTATTTGGTGTAGCATAGAAGTGGAATCGCAGCATGGTGCTAATATTTTGCGAAGGGCTTCTGTAGGAAATGACTGGAGACTGGATGTCGTCGGTGACCTTTCTCGCGTACAATCTCTAGACGTTCAATTGGTTCATTAGTGGGTACGTACTAGTGAACCAATATGAACGTCTAGAGATTGTAGCGCGGGAAAGGTCACCAACTCTTTCTTTCTTTTTTTTTTTTTTTTGGGGGGGGGGCCCTAAGCGGCCTCAAGCAAGAGAGGCATACACGACATACACTCTCGAGTCATTTCCTACAGAAGCCCTTCGCAAAAGATTAGCACCATGCTGTGATCCCACTTCTATGCTGCACCAAATACTCTTGAGTACCAAGTCTCAATAGTTCGAAACGAAGGCAACGAACTGACCCACCTGGGATGCTGAATGAAGTGACTAAGCCGTGGGCCATCCAGCAGGCCCACGAAGCGGCCGCCAGGTATTCCCTGTCGGTCCCTACGTGGGAGACGCCCGCCACGCCCTAAGCGCGTCCTGCAGGACCTAAATACAGTTTTTACAGTCCAGTGGGCACATCAGTGGGGGTAAATAGGCATCATTTTTATTAATAAATCACTACTACTACGTCAGTGGCAGTTGGTAGATTATCAGGCTGGTTCCTAGAGGGCTGTGTATTTTGAGCATCGAGCTTTGGTGAGTTCACCCGCGCGTGCCAGAAATGCTCTGGAATAGGTGCAGCCGGTACAGTGATGAGCCCGATACAGAGTTCAGAGCTTATCGCCACAAGAGTCTGTTGTTGATGATGACTCAAAGGACTCGAACAGCCGAAATGACCGCTTAAATTGGGCACCAGCCTCGTAGCCTGTGTGTCTGCAGCGGTACAAGAGATACGTGTAATCCGACTCAATATATGTGTGCTGCCCTGTGTTCAGTCATGTCAGGCGATAACGTAATTTCGTGGAACGGAAGTTGCTAGCAGACCTCATAAAGAACCATTTCTGTGTTAAAAAGAAGGAATTGCTAGAGATTGTGACTGCTGGTGTAACGGAAGTTATGTTACCGCTTGCCAGTAATGCATGAGAAACACATTGAGATGTATTGTCAATAATGGACTTGCTGCATTTGTCCTCTTCCAGTAAGGTTTCCACTCGTCCGTCTTGAAATTTCGAACTGCGTGACAGCAGAACCGAAGTCATGGAGCAATATACAAATAGGAATTGTGTAAGTTGCTTGAAAAGCTTACCGAGAGTTCTTTTCAACATAGTATTGTGCTTTTTTTGTAGAAACATTGTTGTCCTTATCAAATACTATTTAAGATAAGCGGACATTGGTTATATGCGTAAGCGAAGGTATTTATTACTTTACACGGTCTTTAATGAGCTGACACAATTTCTTGCAGCATATTATGGACCACGTATTTTTGCCAAGTGTCCGTGGAGATCCCTTGAACGCATAAATATAAAGGTCCATGTGAATTAGTGATTAAGATCCCAACTTAACAAAGAATTCATGTTGATTAGTTATTCATAAAGTCACAAATTGTTAGCGAGATCATTTAAGTAGAGAGCACGGCAAGCTGTAGCCCCTATAGCCTTCGTTGCAATTTGGCCATACTCGAGCATCTTGAGTGAACACCAACATATGCAGCAACGAATGCGATGCCTTAACTATATATCAGGGTCAAGAGCATCCTTTTACGACTGAGTTGTACAACTTGAAATTGCAAAAAAAAAACAACAACGAAACTTTCAATTGATGACTGTTTCTAACCTTGATTGTTTAACGTACTATAGCCCGATCAATCGGGGGGATGACTGAACTAACAACCCGTAAATTTTGTTAATAATTGCAGTCACAGAACCAGCATCCCTACTGTACTAGAGGAAAACCGCCCTCCATATGACCACTTTATGTAAATACCGCAGAGCTACTTGCTGACAACAAAAATGAAATGCTATTTTTTTCAAACCAGGAAACATTCCAAACTTTTTATTTCTAATGTGTCATTTTATATTTGCAGAGTATTTGCAGCGATCATACTTGTTGCCGTTATTAGCGGTACACTTGTGGACCATTTCATGGAACAACCTGAATGCAGAAAAAACCGTGGTATGTGCATCTGATAAGTATACATTTCACATTTATTGGTGACGAGTGAAGACCACCACTTCTACAGTACGAAACATTATTTTTCGCCACTAATATTCTCCGCCTTGTGCCATGCAGTAGCTGACAGTGATGTTCGAAGCTAAATGTATTTGTAATTTATAAATGCTATTTTCGCTTGTTCTTAGGAATCTTTTCTAATAAATATATAGTATATACTAAAAACAAAGAAATGTAGTGGCATGAAGTTCACAGCCCACGGTAATAGTAAGTTATCATTTTTAGTGGAATGAGATTTATTAAAAACTTCCACAGACTAATACTGTTGATACTGTCATTCGGTAACATCAACATAGAAAGAGAGAAGAGATGTGGACGAATAGAAATGTCAGTTTGGTTAGTCAGTGTAGGTGATGCTAAAGAATGGCGGCCATGACGTGTATCCGGCTCTGGAATCACGTCCAGCGCATTCAGTACCTAAAAGCATAACCTCAGCAATCTGTTTCTGCTACTCAGAGGTAACTATCACCGAGGCGTGCATTTGAACTCCATCTATTACTTGAAGATGAGGGCATTCATATCCCGACAAATCGTAGTGTCATCATCGGCATCATCAGCCTATTTTTATGTCCTCTGCAGGATGGTTGCCTCTGCCAGCGATCTCCAATTATCCCCATCTTGCACAAGTTGATTCTAACTTGCGCCTGTAAATTTCCTAATTTCATCATCTCATCTAATTTTCTGCCATATTCGACTGCGCTTCCCTCCCCTTGGTACCCATTCAATAACTCTTGGCGCACTTTCGCCACATTTGGTCCTTGCGCCCATAAACCCCAATAATAATCATCATCATTCTGTAGCTCTAATGGTCCACCGGTCATCTTCCCTACGCATCACATGGTCTGCCCAGCTTCATTTTTTTTCTCCTAATGTCAACTCGAATATTGGCTATCGCCGTTTGCTCTCAGATCCACAGCGCTCCCTTACTGTCTCTTAACGTTACGCCTACCATTTGCGTCTCTTCCCTTTTTGCGCTGCCCTTAGTAGTCTAACACGAGCTAAATAATAAACCTTCCCGAAGGAAATTTGTTATTATTAATGATATACCACATAGCACATCCAGAAACGTTTCGTTTTCGGGATGGGTGGTAGGGTCGTCCGGCCTTGCTGGTAAGTTTTGCTCCTCCGTCATGGACCCATGGATAGGGAGGGGGGGGGGGGAGGGAGGGTCATGGTAGGCGTCAAGAAATTTCACATGGTGTTCGTACTTCAGGACACTCCCAATGCCTACGCACCTGGTATAGCACGTACATGTTACATTGCGTAATGGCGGCCGAGTAGTATAATAAAGGGGGAACATGGACACCAGTGCAGTTTGCTTCATATTTGAGAACACGTACATTTCTCGAAACTGGAGCTAGGGACATGAATTGAGCTAACTTGATATTACTTCATTACCAGTTAGCTTCAATACCACAAATCGGATACGTTATCAATATTGATCACTATAAAGCCATTTATGAAACGCTGTTAGCTAGCAAAGGATAAAAGCGCTGCGCGTTTTCCGGCAAGTTATGTGCGTCTCTTCAAGTAGTCCAGCTGATGAGATACAATTTCACTTATGCAACATGAGACTTTTTGTACATTAGTCGCAATCAAAGCCATCGCTTAGTGTCTGTTTAAGTTTGTTATACGTACATATCTGTCTTTAGATCAATGTGCGTTGGCTCATTCTCCTTCAAGGCTATATGCATGTGCGTGCGTGCCACGTCGCGTAGAAATAAGCTTAGAACTACCTTCAGAAATGTGCCACTTAGTCGCGTTTACACACAAAGCAATGGTGCCATATGTTGTACGCATGAATGGGCAAGTAATTACATACGAGTTACACACGAAAAAAAGAAAGCACGGTTTGTGCGTTTTTTATAAGACTGTTACCGGTACTTTCACTTTTTTTTGTGGAATTCTGCTTATTTATGCTTGTTCTAGCACTACTTTTTGTAGCTGGCTCGACTAATGTGCAGAGCTACGCATGTTTTCGTGTTCTTTACACTGTCTTTAATAGTTTTGAAAAGTTTCTCTCGTCGACTTTTTTGTTTGCCCAGTGTCGGGTAGCTGCCGTCACCACCTAAACGCTTTCACCTCCCCTTTAAATTAATATCAACAAAAATTACGGCCACGCCAAAAAATAGCAATGTAAATAGCGTTCAAACTAGAATTTACCACAAAGCTATGCAAAGGCCCAGTCCCAATTTTGAGCATCGAAAGAATCAATTAGAAGAAACCGCATATACATAACCTTTTTTTTCATAGCAAATTGAAGCAGCCTTCAAATATTTTAATCACAAGTTCTTTAAAACTTGCGAAGCTGGTGTTTATTAGCATAGAATAGATTAAGTTTATTGTCCGAGTGTGAGATTCATGGTTAAGAATGAATATTTGTTCACTCCGCTACCGTCCGGCCGAGATGGCAGGTGTACCATTTCTTTTTGAGCTGAATGAGCGGACTGTAAAAATTGTTGCGGCACCTGAGCCAAGCTACGTCGTATAAGAACGCGTGCTCATACCCATACGCACAATGTATGTATGTATGTATGTATGTATGTATGTATGTATGTATGTATGTATGTATGTATGTATGTATGTATGTATGTATGTATGTATGTATGTATGTATGTATGTATGTATGTATGTATGTATGTATGTATCATGCATATACATGTGTATCTAATTTACCTATCTACCCGCCATGGTTGCTCAGTGGCTATATATGGTGTTGGGCTGCAGAGTACGAGGTCGTGGGATCGAATCCCGGCCATGGCGGCCGCATTTCGATGGGGGCGAAATGCGAAAACACCCGTGTACTTAGTTTTAGGTGCACGTTAAAGGGCCCGGGTGGTCCAAATTTCTGGTGTCCCCCACTACGGCGTGCCTCATAATCATATCGTGGTTTTGGCAGGTAAAACCCCATAATTCAATTTACCTATCTGTCTACATGTATACGCGTATGTCCGTCTGCCTGTCTGTCGGTCTACACATAATGTAAATTTGTTGGCAACATAGTTTTGGTGAATGGGCTCCGACAGAGGATGTGGTAGTGATGTTCCTGGGCCAGTATTCACATTGGTTTGTAACACCAAATTCCCTTAATCGTGTTGCTTGACAAACTAAAGGCAACCAGCCAATTGCAAACAGCTGTTGTGAACCAACTGCTTTCGCGAGTTTGGCCACTGAGTCCTACACTAAGAACGACGTGGTACTGCTTCCCAGGTGTCCTCTTCCAAGTCGCCGTGGTGTTCTCGGCCAAATCCAGTACACGGATGTTGCTCAATGCACCAGGCAAAGCCCAGGTCGACCAACGCTCTCTGCAATTTTTGCACGGCATACGGTTTTTCGCTATTGTGCACGTCGTGATCGCACACACCTACCTGATTACGTCGGATAGTATTTGTGAGTGTCTCTCACATATTTGTGACTTGAGTTTCTGTGTATTGTGATGCCTTTGGCGTCGATCATTCCTGATAGCGACAGCAGTAGCCACGGCGGAAAACTTTTGCTTGAGAACGAAGGCTGTTCAATTAAAATATTTCTCACGTTTGTTCTGCTAATTCCAGATATGTATTTATAGCATAAAGGCGTTTGTATGAATTACGCGGAGAGGGAGAGCATGGAGTCCTAGCTCCTTTCGTGATGATGAAATAAAATGATGCAGAACCAACGCATATTTTGGTATCTATGGAAAGCCAAGCTTTCGTGAAGCGGCCAATCAAATGCTTGATATACATTCGCTCATGGCCTCGCTGCGTCTTTGGCGTAAAGAGAATTGGCACATCATCTTAAAGAGCTGCGTGGCTTTGGCATAATTAAACTATACGTGCGATTGTGTCATATACTGTCTTGAGCATTGGGATGCTGTGATGGAGACCAATGTGGCACGTGGTTCAATTTTCTTTTTAAGTGTGAGCTATTCAGCAAGACAGCAGTAGCACCAAGCCGCCACGATCAAGAAAAGCCCTGGGGGAGGGGGGGGGGGTCGTACAGAAGGCTTCGCTTTAATACTGTGCTCAAAGCAGCAAAGCGTAGCTCTTTCGCGCAGCCAAGCTTTAATTAGTACGTTGAGTGCATGCAAATGCAACGCGTGGTTTGTACATTATTTTGTAATATTGCTCTTGCAGCAGGAATGCTGAACATGTTCATTGCCACATCAGAGTGGCGAATGGTGGTTGTTTCCGCAGCATTCAATAGCATTGACACATTCTTCTTTCTGAGGTAAGCAAGCTTGTTCTGCTGCCGTGTTTTTGACATTATTGCGTAGACTTAATGTTTACTTTGCCTTACATCTCCCTTTCCTCACCATGTTTCTTGGTGGTAGGGTTGCACTCAGACTGCACCCTGTTTTTGCCAGACCAACCTTCTATGCACACATCTCCTTGACCTTTAATGGCATAGCGGGGAAAACGACAGTTGACTTGTTCGTGTAGATTCATCTTCACTTCAATGCAGTTCGAAGCAAGAACAAGCCGCAATGTCCGAGACGCTGTCCCGCAAGTAGCGAAGAGTGACTCAAAAAGAAACGCGATATAAGCAGCATGCTGGTCACGGCTACCACGCCGAATTATAAAGACGCGCACGCGGTGAAGGAATACTAGAGGCATTCCACATCAGAAGGAACTGCAGCAGGTGTAGTGGTCGGACAGCCATCCATTGCAATTTCGGACGAAAAGAAAACAAAAGAAAGAAAAGAAAGTACTATATAGATATTACATAAGCGTCCTCCGTGATGCAGTTTCTGAGTGTTCAAAGGGAAGCTTTCTTGGCTTCATCCTCCCACTTTGGTGTCAGTTTCTAAACGTTTCTAACCTGTGAGCGCACACTATTCGGACCAGAAACCGTGCACATTTCCAGCACCCTTAACTCTTCTGATTATCTAATCATGCCCGTTGAACTGTGACGTTTGACTAAAGCTTGCGCGTTAAATGTGTTCTTACTTCACTCACATGATTTTGACACATGCGCATAATAGCAGAAATATAAATGCGCGGGAACATCAGCATGGAGTCTTTAGGAGTTTCGAAAGTGCTCATTGGTATTAGACTACGCGATACATACGTCGAGATCTAGTGAATATATCAATCTTGTGTTCACCATATCAACTTGTCCACGTGGAAGTCGTTAACTTCGTGTCTTACTTTGCGGTCCGGTGACCGATATTATGCGCAATCACGCAAGAATTCGAAACCATGGGCACGTCGCAATCTGTAAATATAGAGCACATTGCACATATCATGTGTAGCCTTCGATGGCGTTGTTCTCTAATACTAAAACCCTGACTTACGTGGATAGACATCGAGGATGTGTACCACCCGATTTACTTTGCATGAATCTGGTTTGCTTTTTCACGTACGCGTGCCGCTTTACTGCTGTGCCAGTTCCCATGAGCTGCTTCCTTGTTCAAAATGCGTTCGTGCCATTATGACCTTTGCAGCTTACAGAAAGCGCCGGTCCTTTAATGTCCGTTTTCGTTCCAGTCTCTCATTGCGTTCAAATAACGCTTAAGCTAGCATTAGAGCTTCGGTCAACAGTTCTCGATGACGATGGTGTGCAAGAATGTCAGCCGCCGTATTTAGCGTAGTTCTGTTCCCATGTCTTTATGGGACGATTTCTTAAACAGTCAGCTACGAGAGCACACGGTACGGTATGTCAGCGCATGCGTTTGAGCACTCCTCTGAACGGCATGAAAGTTAAAAAAAATATTTTTAAAAAAGTTGCTCTTCCTTTGTGTGCATCTTGTACTTTTTCATTGTGTTTCCTTTTGTACGTGTTGGGTCCCAGTATACTGAGTACGGGTATATGGGAACTGAAGTATGGCATGTACTTTAGTGTTTTCACGGTGTGAATCTGACGTAGTTGTTACGTGGTCAATCGCTCCTCCTTGTCTTGTGGTGGGTACGCAGTCGTCCGTAGAGGTTGTTGGACTGACGTGTACACTATACTGCGCCGATGCGCATAACGTTTGCGCAGACAATGAATCGTTATCACGCCACACCTGCCGGCCATCGTCAAGCGCACCCAGAATGGGGTTAAACTGCACATTCTACCCCTGTATTGGTCAATCGTTCAATACCGGGCCATGGTTGGCCCTCTTTTGAACTATCTCCGGGATCAACCCATACATTTTGGCCACGGACGGACGGACAGAATCTTCGGACGTATAATGTAGCGCACTAAAGATAAGAAAGCCCCACTTATACAGTGACAGAAAACCAAGATTCCCAATCTTGAAAACGAAGAGATGGATCGATGGATGTAAAACTTTAATGAAAACGAAGAGAGCGACTATTTAAAAAAATACGTTAAGCATACTCACCTGCACTTGACATCTACGTAATACGCGCCAGAGTGGCTTAGCGGCTAAGGCGTTCTGTTGCTAAGCGCTAGGTGGCAGGCTTAATTCCGGGTTGCCACGGCCGCAATCCGAAGGGAGTAGAATGCCAAAACGCTCGTGTTCAGTGCATTCGGTGCACGTTGAAGAACCTGAGTTTGTCAAAATTAATCCGGTTGTCTCCCACTACTATACAGCGGGCCTCGTGATCATATCGTGGTTTCCGCACGTAAAACCTCAAAACTTATTCTTTAATCAACCTATTGCGAAACATGCTTGGTTTGATAGAGAGTGGCTATTATTAAGTGTTCTTGAGTGAACGGCTACTGCTCTTGTGGCGTGGATGTCCTATGGGTCGGTCTATGCATATAGATATATACCGGGCGTTCTACGAAGACATTAGGTAATATATAAATAGCCGTTTTGAATGAGGATCACGGTTCCTTCGGAGACATACCGTCAGTAGTGGAGACCACGAGGGGACGAGTGAAACGGGTAATTAGTCACTAATTTGCAAAATCACTTAATTAGCTTTTAAGCTATCAGTTTCAGCGGGCTCATCGCAATCGGGAAATCGAAGAGAGCTCGCCGTACAAGCCATATCAACTTGTGAATCTGGAAAACTGCGATCACCCGCGGCGCTGTGGCACGACAAATTACAGGTTTCCGAGCGCGCGAAATCGAAACGGGGAGGCTTCAGCGACGCAAAGCGGTGCCCCTCGAGGCGACGTTGAGCTTACGTCGCGCAGCAGCGGGCAGACAGCACGCTGCGCGGTTCCGGTCGCTTCGCTGTCGCAGCGTACTTGTTGCAGAGTAGACGGCGCAAACGCATCTGCTGATCACAGCACTCCGGCACTGCACGCAGACACGTATTCAGATGTATTTGCGTCTTTGGTCGTACATCAATGAGTATGTATAATAAGGCTGTTCCACATAAGCCAGCATAACCGCTTGATTACCATTATTGGCAAATGTCGCAAGAAGCACCACGCTTGATTGTCTCTCCGTTAGGCCAGGTTATACAAAAGTAGACTTTACTGGTTAGCTGTGGGCGGAGCCGCTGCTTGATTGACAGTATATATGATTGAATGCCAGTATGCGCACACTTTTATCGAAAGGCTATTTTAGTGGAAAGCTGTTGAGTTTACTGAATTCTTAATCGATGAGCGAGTAGACGAAGTGATGGATAATGAGCGACTTTATTTTGGCCACGACGGCGATTTTGATTAAACGTTCGAACTATTTCCAGCGGATTTCTTCTATGTTACACTCTACGCAAGTTCGAGGGAAACATACTGGCTGTGTGCATCATTGGTGTTCTTAGAAGGCTCATCAGGTGAGAAACTTGTCCTGTGTTTCATAATGAGTAGGTGCACAAATGAAATAATGATGGCAAAAGCAGTTACTATACTTCAGCGAATCGCCAAAGCTTATATTAAAACAGGTGGCACACATGACTAAAAGCTGCTCGTTTTTCATGCTTCCCTTTTTAATCTGGGAATCACACCAAGTTAGACGCGCAAATCTCTCGAAAGAACCGTAACATAATAATTACAACACCTAATTCTTTTTTTTTGCGTTCAAAGAAAATTCTATGCCGTGAAACTCAAGAAAAAATACACTGGCAAGCCTCAGAGCGCCTTAAATAATTCACTATAATATCTATTCTACGAAGCAAATTCGGTGTATTCTCGGCCGCGGCGGCCTCGTTGCGATGGAGGCGAAAATGCAAGAACGCCCGTGTGCTTGCGCTGTAGTGCACGGTAAAGAACCCCAGGTGGTGAAAATTAATCCGGAGCCCTCCACTACGACGTGCCTGATAATCAGAACTGGTTTTGGCACGTAAAATCCCAGAATCAATAAATCAATCAATCAGAATCGGTGTAGTTTCCCAGGAGGCGTATGTGTCGAGCCGTCATGACGCGGAAGTTGGTCACGTGGGAGCAGAACATAGGGACGTTCTGTCACTCCTTCCGGTTTGCTTGGCCGCCTACTAAGCTTCTACATCGGACCCATCAACTAGTAGCAACGTCGCAGACGACTGATCGAGTGAGCCGGAGGGCAAACGTTACAACGCCCCGGTGACCTACACCCACGTCACCACATTTAGCGTTATGATGTCATCGCATGTACAACTCCTAGGAAACGAAACTGAAACTTGTTCGTAAAAAAAAGCGATCACAGTAAAACATTTCTGGTACACTGAGGCTTCCCAGTATATTTTCTTGAGTTTCGAGGTATAGCAATTCCATTTAACGCCATAAAACGAACGGCGAGGAACGTGGCATCAGTATTTCTTTAAGGTGGCAGCTGCTATAGGCACTTTAACTCCACATAAAACTGAAGGCAAGCAAAACACAGAAACCACTGCTGCTTCTACCTAATGTTTCTTTTGTTCGTCCTGTGCAAAGCCTACAGTTTACCTAAGTAAGTTTTCGTGCAAGCTTACCCCAACACTTCTTTACCCAATTTTCTCAAAGACGTCGAGGCTATGACATCTTAGGAAGGGGCATGTGTTTCACTACTATTACTGCTGCTGTGCATTGCAGGGTGTGCGTCCCACTTTTCTTCGTCATCATGTGGTTGTACCTACTCCCTCGTTTCGTCACTGGACCAAACACCGAGGCGTTCTTTCAGAATTTTTATGTCGACATGGCCAAACACTGGTGGCATCTTATGATCCAGATCAGAAACTTTTACCAACTGAAAATTGAGGTGAGCTTTGGACGTTGTGTTTCTCAGTGTGACTTTGAACCTGACAAATTCACGAAGATAGCGTTAATACGCACAATGCTTTCACTGGTAAGGGTGCGAGAAAAACAAAAACGAAAAAAAAAAACTCTGCAGATCCAACGAACTGTGCTAATCGATGTTATGCGAAGAATTTTGCAGGTACCTGGCTATCTAGCATTGTTTGGGGTTCCGCAAAGCGATACAAAGTGAAACAATGTGTTCCTGTACATACTGAGTAATTATATATGCGGGTCACGAACGTACTTGTCTGTGACGACACAAACGCGACGACGACCACGTTGAAGAGGATCGTATCGCGGCTACGTCACGATTTATACGCCGGCCGTTCGGCACGAGCTTACGAGATGGTATTAGTTGGTTTCTACATAGGTAGTAGACGAGCGTAAGCGAGAGAAACACGGATTGTGACGTCATCAGCAACTACATGTTATGCAGTCGTACGTGCCTATGGCTATGTTATGTGGTGTATGTTAAAACGACGATGACGTTTCTGCTCCAGTGAAGAAACATTAAAATCATGATTAACCTCGTCGATCATGAAGTCGGTACTACGTCGCGCAATTTCTACGTAGTGTGCTACGAGGAAGGTACTTAGGAAAGTCAGTCAATCCAGCACATTGTGCAGTCCGACGAGGTTAAACTGCGTAATTTTCCTAAACCTCGTTGGTGCAGTCTAACACGGCGCCTAAAGAGCGCGGGCTTTCACAAGAAAAGAAGACGAGGAAGTGGCACGGAGCACACGCACAGAGCGTTTGTAAAAGCTGATTGCCAGTATATCCCAAGGACCTACATCTACATCTAATGACTGGCTTTGGAACGAGTGAATTATGCGTGGTGCTTGGTGACTTGGTTGTATAGAAGAAATTTTAATGCAATTGTGTGAGCAAAGTCCGGCTGATTAGTTTTAATGGTTGTACTCTGTTTTGCCTTGTCAAAACCTGCAATGAAGAAAAAAAATGCGATCGAGGCTTTATGGTTAGAGTACCGGGCTGCTGTGCTTCATGGCAGAGGTTCGATTCCAATGTTGGACCCACGTTATCTTTTTATTAAAGTACCTGTAGTTTATTAAACATACGTGTATATACATATATATACCTACCTTTCCCAAAGTGCGAAGAGTGTGGCAAAGAATGCTTCGCATTAAAATGCGCCATGGAAAATGTTCTGTTGAGCCGAGAATCTATGTGGTCATCCGAACCATCTTAATGTTTCTTCGAGAATACCGTGGTGACTGAAAATCGTTATTCAATAGCCAGCCATAATGGCTTCATCCTTAACATATGCGCATAAACTTTTCAGTACTTACCAGGTTTCTTGTTTTTAAAAAACAGAGGCCAAATGTCACTTGCGGCTTTATCAATACATTTACTTTAATGCAAGTGGCCGCTTGTCACTGCCTCGATACAGAAAAGAAGATCTATCTATCTATCTATCTATCTATCTATCTATCTATCTATCTATCTATCTATCTATCTATCTATCTATCTATCTATCTATCCAGCGCAGTTGAAATATTAGAGGAGTATGTATACTGGGTTGCATTATCCCAAACACATAGTATTCTTTCCTATGCATTCTCATTGCCAGCGCTTTTCAATGTAATATTCTCTAATTTATTTTTTTATTGAATGGCTGCTTGGATATTGCGATTCGAATTCTTTGGGAACTTGAAGCAGATTGCAGTATGTTTGTCTGTGTCTGTCCGCATATTACATCTTTCTCACGAACATGTGTCTTGGTAGTCCATGGTCTAATGGATAAAGCACCAGGACGCTGCGCGGAGGAAGCTGGGTTAGAAACAAAGCTTTACTGAGTATGTGACAGTGGGCCTCTTCGATTATCCGTTCCTGACAGTCCCGGACTGCCCAAGACGGTGCTTTCAGCCAATGAGCGTCGCGTATGCAGCCTTTCGGACAGTCCGGGACTGTCAGAGATGGATAATCGAAGAGGCCCAGTATGAGTAATGGTGTCCCTCTTGAATGAACCTCTGTCACGCCATCCTGAGTCACTGCGTATGTGCCGGTGGACAAGCGCGGTTCTTTAATGAACTTTTATGACGCGAACTTGGGCCACTGGCTGTGTTCGTCTGGGTAAGTGCCTCTGGGCAAGTGCCGCTCTTCAATGACAAAATAAAATTGGTAATGAACAATCTGGTACTGGCCGGAATATAACATGTGTCATATATATATATATATATATATATATATATATATATATATATATATATATATATATATATATATATATATATACCTACAATCTTCATAATGAAATATTGAGCGTGCACAATAGACAAGGATACAGTGAAGGTGGACACACGAGCGCTTACTCACAGAGACAGAACATAAATGCCCCAGCTATATGCACTGAACATGTGCAGAAAGAGTCATCAGTATATACAAAAACAGATTACAAAGGTTCAACCGGTATTCAAGAATGCAAATTCTTTGTCAGTGATTGTAACCGATGGTTGACTGATGCATTTTTCAGCCCACCTTTTGATATAAAAAGCTTCTGTTATTTCACGTGTTAGCTTGTTTTTATCTGAAAACAAAATATCAGAGTAAAAAAATACCGGATCACAAAGACATAGATTACATTGGTTAGACAAATGCGAATAATTTTCTTTACCGAGAGAAAGTTGATGTTCTTTTAGGCGGGTGTTTATGCACCGACCGGTTTGCCCTGTGTACATGTTTCCAAAGGTTAACGGAAGCCGGTACACAACACCTATTCTGCATTTTGTGAATTTTTGATCTTCTTTTAGAGCACAGCTGCATTTTCTTACCCTATTGTCAAACTTTTTTGAAATAGCTTGGCACAGTTTTTGCACCTTGTTAGGAGCGCTAAAAACCACGTCAACGCCATACCGGCTGGCAGCATTCTTTAGCCCATGAGAAAAATAATGGACGTAAAGCACAACCGCAAGGCGCTTCCCCTTCGTGCTATGCCTGTTCCTTGAATTGGTAGATTGTACACCCTTTATTATCTTAATTATTTTTAAACCACTCTGCCAAGGCTAGCATCAGTGGGATTCCCGGAACACGCAGAACTGTCAAAACTGATCAACAAGAAAAAGTAAACCATATTCGAAATTGTAATGTGGGAAAATTGAGGAAGCAGTAAAATATGAACACAGCATGAAATCAGTGAGAAGAAAACAAGGACAAGGCCGGATGTATACTATGAAAGATAAGTAGGGTAATATCATCAGTAATTTTTATGATATAGTAAAATCAGTGGAAGAGTTTTACACAGACCTGTACAGTTCCCAGAGCAGTCACGCCACCTTCATTCGAAGGGGTGATGAACAGGATACGGAGCCTCCTTCCTTAACTAGCGATGAAGTTAGAAGGGCCTTGCAAGACATAACCCGGGGAAAAGCGGCAGGAGAAGATGGAATAATAGATTTAATAGAAGATGGAGGATATATCATGCTTGAAAAGCTTGCGGCCCTTTATACGCAATGCCTTTATGTGCAATGCCACCTCAAGTGTACCAGAGATGTGCAAGAACGCCAACATTATACTAATTCATAAGAAGGGAGACGTTAAAGAATTGAATCGTTATAGACCTATTAGCTTGCTTTAAGCATTGTATAAGATATTCACCAAGATAATTTCCAATAGAATCAGGGCAACACTTGACTTCAGCCAACCAAGAGAACAAGCTGGCTTCAGGGCGGGACATTCTACCAGGGATCATATCCATGTCATCAATCAGGTAATAGAGAAATCTGCGGAGTACAATCGATTTCTCTATATGGCTTTCATAGATTATGAAAAGGCATTTGATTCAGTAGAGATACTAGCAGTCATAGATATTGCGTAATGAAGCAGTGCAGGAGGCATCCGTGAATATCTTGAGAAATATCTACAGCTACATTGCTTATTCACAAGAAAAGTAGAAAGTTACCTATCAAGAAAGGTGTCAGGCAAGTAGACACAATCTTTCCAGTGCTATTCACTGCATGCTTAGAAGAAGTATTCAACCTATTAAACTGGGAAGGCGTAGGAGTGAGGATCAACGGCTAATATCTCAGCATCCTTCGCTTTGCAGGTGACATTGTCCTGTTCACCAATACGGCGGACGAATTAGAACAAATGATTGAGGACCTTAACCGAGAAAGTGGAAGAGTGGGGTTGAGGATTAATATTCAAAAGACAACGACAATGTTCAACAGCCTGGCAAGATAAAAAGAATTCAGGATCGACAGTCAGCCTCTAGAGTCTGTAAAGGAGTACGTTTATCCAGGTCAATTACGGGGGACCCTGACCACGAGAAAGAAATTTACAGAATAAAATTGAGTTGGAGTGCATACGGCAGTTATTGCCAAATCCTGACTGGGAGCTTACCATTGTCGTTGAAAAGAAAAGTGCGCAATCATTGAAATCTACCGGTGCTAACATATGGGGCAGAAATTTGGAGGTTAACAAAGAAGCTCTAGAACAAGTTAAGGACGGCACAAAGAGCGATGGAACGAAAAATGTTACGCCTAACTTTAAGAGCTAGGAAGAGAGCGGTGTGGTTCAGAGAGCAAACGGGCATAGCGGATATGCTAGTTGACCTTAAAGAAAGAAATGGAGCTGGGCAGGCCATGTAATGTGTAGGGTATATAACCGGGGGACCGAATGGGTGCCAAGAGAAGGGAAGCGCATTTGAGGACGGCAGAAAACTCGGTGGGTTGGTGAAACTAGGAAATTTGCAGGTGGAAGTTGGAATCAGCTAGCGCAAGACGGAGGTAATTGGAGATCGCAGGGAGAGGCCTTCGTCTTGCAGTGGACATAAAAAAAGGCTGATGATGATTATGATGATATTGTGAGCGTGTCGGTTACTGTGAATCTTTCTGTTCAGCTGTTAACCTAAAAAGCCTTTAGTAAGATCAACATCGCAAGTTTTTGTACTTTTAGGAAACATTAGTCCATACATGGTTCTTATCGGCGGACTTCCAATTATTCGTGGTCTCGCTTCTGACATTGCTGATTTTCAGAAGGTGAGTAAGCATAACTGAAATCTTTTTATATTTTGGTAATGTTGTTTTAGAGCTCCTTAGTCAGCATATATTCATTTGTTAAATTATAATTTTTATTGTTTCGTTTAGTTTTTAGCATAATTGACGTTGATAAAGCTGCTGAATTTATTTGATTATCCTCTCCTGCCTATATTTCCCGCTATGTGGAACTTTCTCCATGATGATAGAATAAATAATTTAATTTTAAACGACAACGAAGGAGTTAGACAGAGAAATATGGGTGGTCATCCTTCAGGGAACTATACTCGCGGACAACTTTCTGTGGCAATGAAGGGAAAGCTACGGGCGCGTGGCTGCTGCACATGTGTTACCGCGCCAAGTAGTCCGGCAGCGTTCGACAGTGCTTTTGGTTGCTCGGAACAGACGCTGAATCGACGCAGCTTCCACGTGCGACGGTTTCGCGTCTGCCCAGACGCGGAAGGGAAAAGCCGCAAAATAAGTTAACTTTTACACTCAGCGGCGTGTTCTGTCTTATTTGACTGCTGCTAATAAGCTGTTTACGTCTTCTCTTCCCCAGCCTAAACTAACGTGGATTAAAACACGGGACTCTTTTTAGAAGCGCTCTTACTTGGGCGCGCTTTGCCTCCGTAGCTTTCCTTTCATTGCCACAGAAAGTTGTCCGCGAGTACAGTAGAGTTGTCTGAACATGAGTGCCAGACCGGGAGATGACCTTTGTTGATTTTTTAAAGTGACCAAAGGGTCCGTTTTTCCGTTTATATTTTGCATTGCAAATGCAGACGGGAGCCTAGGCTGTGTTTCCCCATCTATTCTCGCGGACAACTTTCTGTGATAGTAAAAGGAATGCTACGGGCACATGTGTTAACGCGCCAAGTAGTCCGGTAGCGTTTGACAATGCTTTTGATTGCTCGGAACAGACGCTGAATCGACGCAGCTTCCACGTGCGACGGTTTCGCGTTTGCCCAGACGCGGTAAGGAAAAGCCGCAAAATAAGTAAACTTTTACACAAAGTGGTGTGTTCTGTCTCATTTAACTGTTGCTGATAAGCTGTTTATGTTTTGTCTTCCCCTGCCTAAACCAACGTGGAATAAAACGCGGGACTCTTTTCAGAAGCGCTCTCACTTGTGCGCGCTTTGCCTCCATAGCTTTCCCTTCATAGCCACGGAAAGTTGTCCGCGAGTATAGTTGCCACTGTTTTCTACTCGGGCATCTGTATCTAATTTGCTGCTTTCTTTACCAGCCATTTGAGCCTTGCCTTCACGATTGCCATTTACGATTTATTTCTTTTAGCTAATTAAGCCTTGCCTAAAAGCTGCCCAATGCAGTAAAGTTGTCACAGAGCCGTCAATGACTAAGAGCAGCCGCAGGCACCGGTACAGGGCTGAACGTTGACGTCGTGCGTATGCATGCTGCTTCAGCGTTGGCGATCGACTTTGTTCCGCGAACCCTGTGCGGCATCCAAGTGGCCTTGTGTTCTCTTTGTGCAGACGGAAGCCTGTGGCTCTGGCCGCATTGGCCGTGCTATCTCTCCTAGGCTGTGCTATCGCAACATGGACTGTGGCCAGATTTCATCTACCGCCATTCGTTGTTCTCCCCTCGCCGGATTACCCGTAAGTGTTAAATGGAGTGGCACAAAAAAAAAAGCCCGCATAAAATGCATTGTGTTTTCTGTTCACGATAGAATCAAGCCCAAACGATGACAATGTCACATGATTTTGTTGTCCCTTAATCGTAGGTCGACGCCTTTGCGGATGTTTTGTGGCTCGTTTTCTATTTCGAAGGAAACATTCGTTCTCTCTCTGTTTCTCTCTCTCTCGAAAAAAAGGGGGCTCTTGAAACTGTGCTGGGGTTAATTTTGAGATAATTTCAACGGTATATAATTTATTGCCAATAGTAGAACAAATTGTATATTTGTCGCTGGTGCCGGGTGTGGCGGGACGAGCCAACGAGGGGCTTGCATACCCGCAGTTCTCCTTGTAATGAAATGCCATAAAATTATTATTATTATTGTTATTGCTATCATCATCATCATTACAAGCCATATTGACCACTTTTTGGTTCACAATTGTATCTAGAAGAAAGAAAAGGAACCGGATCACAGCACGCGCCTTATCACAGCACGCGCCTTTAAACGAGGCCTTTAAACTGCAAATTATTCCGTTTAGGCAAGTGCATCGATAAATACGCGGGAGATTCACAAACGTTCTTCCTCATAGCCGATTTCTAGTTCAAGAAATCGAAGGAAATGTGCGATTTTTTAAAATAGCATTTAGTGTTAATGCGAGTTTTTTTAAAGTGTGATAAAAAACTTCTCCTCTTACCTATCTTTAGTCACGTTAACAAAATATATCCCCTTAGCACAATTAGAAGTGACATGAAATAGCAAGTGTTTCCAGAAGTTACATAAGATCCAGAAGAAGCCAACAAACAAATACACCAAGGACAGCATAGCCTCGTCATCGCATGCGAAGACGTGGGTCTGTGCCCCACCTGCGGCCAGTTGTTTTTTTTCTCGCATTCATTTCCATTTATATATAATTTCCTTAATTCAGTTAATAAGCACAAGTTGTTTCCCCGATGCTGTCCTTGGTGTATTGGTTTGTCGGCTTCTTGTGATGTGACTAATGCAAAATGCGCCCGCCATTCCACTCTGAGAAGGTGGCTTTAGAACACTTGTAAAAGAACACATTATATATATATATATATATATATATATATATATATATATATATATATATATATCCCGCGTCGGGAGATTCGCCGGCAAAGGCGGGTACACGTGACCGTTCGTCATATAGTGTTGCGGGGAACCGCACCGGTTAGCAGAGCGTCTTTACACGTAACCGCAGACACGCAAGTCCGACACACCCTCGCTGGGCAAGCACCGCATTAACATCTGCAACGCACGTTGCCGCTTCTCGCCGTCCCTCACCCCACCGATCTTGGTGAGGCTGTTATCGAACCACCGTCTGTCGCGCACGTTGCGGCTCGAGGCGAAATGACGATCGAGAAAGTCTCTTTGGAACCTGGCGTACGCGCCCTTGAACTCTTACAAGTTGGCACTTTGGCCTTGCCGCCGAAGGCCCTTTGCGGCATTCCATGACTCACGATATGCGCCGTTGGTTCTCGCTCATCGCTTACGTGGTGTCTCGAGGGCATGCTCGTCGGACGCAGCATTAGTATCGGCACGCCATCGACCATTACACTCGCGTCGTTGCTACCTCCGCCGCTGTTCGTACGCGCGGTGCTCTTCGGCAGTCCTGACGACGCGTCGCCCACCCATGGCAACGGTGGAGCGAAATGAGATCAATTGGGTCGGGTTATCGCTAGAGCCGTGACGTCAATGTGGCTCGAGCGTGCCATTCGTTCTCCGCCCCACACTTCGCCCGTTTGACAGGTCTCCTATGAAGTCGCGGGCGGTATGGGCACCCTCCACGTTTCAGAGGGCGCGAAGATGTTTTCATCCGCCCCCTTGCAGCATCGCCAACACCTTCCGCTAGAAAAGTGACCGCAATTCCAAACGATAGCGGTTACTTGTCGTCGCTCGTCTGAGTGCTATGCCCTGCGTGTGCAAAGTTTCGACGTTTTCACAACTGCGACAGTCTTGCCTCGTGCTAAACGTTCAAAAGTGTCACGGCGAATGTATACAGCGTATCTCCAGTTTTGCTTCCACCACTCGTTAGGCTTTCTGTTGTGGCGCTGCTGTCTACTCTGAAAAGCTTCAGTGCAGGGTACCTATAGGCACCGAATATCCTCCTGAGACCCGATCACAGCCATGGAACATAATCGCTCTTCAAGGTGGTTTTTATTGTCTACTTTTGGGTTAGAAACTTGAAAAGCAATTTTTAAAAATTTCTATGCCACGGTTAGATGCCAAAAGCTGAGTCTCCTTGTACGTCTCCATGTCTCCATCTCCTCGTGTTTGCTATGGTAAAAATTGCATTTCATTGCTTTAACGCAGAGATGAAGATGGAACTGCGTGTAGTACATTGCCATGCTGCTGCCGCGTCCAGTATTTTCACGCAATCTCAGTTATTTCGAAACACACCTCAAGGGTGCTTTCGATGGTCTGGGACTACACAGACGTCTATAGATCAATTGAGTTCTAATTTCTCGAAAGCAGATGACAATAATATGAGTAAACCACTTCTTTACAGTTGCACCTGCCGTGGTTGCTCAGTGGCTATCGTGTTGGGATGCTGAGCACGAGGTCGCGGGATCGAATCCCGGCCACGACGGCAGCATTTCGATGGGGGCGAAATGCGAAAAACACCCGTGTACTTAGATTTAGGTGCACGTTAAAGAACCCCAGGTGGTACAAATTCCCGGAGTCCCCCACTACGGCGTGCCTCATAATCAGATCGTGGTTTTGGCACGTAAAACCCCACAATCTCTATCTTCTTTACAGTTAAACTTGCACCGTACTTCATACCCAGAATTATTATTTTGTGTTACCACTTCCGAGTGAATTAAAAAAAAAGTTGAAGGCAATGTGCAATGTATTTTGCAAGGGGTCTGAGGAGGATATACAGCCTCGCTGTAAGTTGTTGCTTCATCGCTGCGGCACGCTGTCGAGAGATGGCGCTAGTTTGCTACATAAGCTTCGCTTCTAGAGCTCTGAGTTTTTGCACACAGACGGCACGAAACGCCGGATTTTATCCATTTACAGCTTTGCTGTAAAATCGGGCCCTCGGTTTGCTTTCTTCTCGTTCATACGATCCAGAAGTTACATTGAACCTATTTTAGTATTGAGATGATATTCCTCTAGTTTCACTGTCGTGTCACAATGCGCAAGAACACCAAAAATTGCTATCACGCAAATCAGGTTACAGAAGTAGCGTGACATGCCACTGGGGAACTTACGGATATTCTGTACGTGGGCGTAAAATTGCCAGTGGTCCCGTCGGGATACTTTAAAACATTAATACTTTAAAATACACAGTAAAAACATTTGCACACTCAAAGGTGCCAAAAGGATGTTTTTGTGTTTACACCTTCTATTGCACCTATTTAGTACACATATGTGCTCATAAGACCTGATAATAAATGTGTATGCGAGAAAAAGCAAGAAAACGTTAACATCCATTAAGGTGCTCAAATTGTGTTTGAAGATTTAAAATTTTAAAATTCGCGCTTACACGTATAATACGGCACTAGCAACGTAATTTAAATGTGCTAAGCGCAAACGCAGTCGCTCGTTTTAATAGAACTAATAGCCGGAGCTTTTACGCCGGCGCTCTGGAGTTTACATCATTGCCAAATTCTAATACCGAATCAACGTACATTTCAAATAGAAGGAAAAGTAATCTTCTTCTTATACTTGATTCTACGATTGCTCAACTGGTCAACTCTACGATTGCGCAACATGCACAATGCCCATACTCCTTTTCTTGCAATATATTCAATATGCACGTGCCAGTTAAGTAAAGGACTTTTAACAGCGCAAGTACGTGAGACGAATGCAGGCAAAGGCAGAGTGCTCCATCTTTCCTAGTATTCTTCTCGGGTACTTGTGCTATTCAAGTTCGTCGCTGCCGTTCAGGTCTGGACACAATTTCATACCTCGTCTCAGCGCTTGAATTTGCTAGACGAAAGAAGCCCTTCACCTATATACTATTCCTAGACATACAGCACGCTTTCGACTGGATTCCGCATAAGGTGATTATTTTCGCACTCGCAAGCACAGAAATTTCCGGTCGTCTGATACGCTTTGTGCACAATTTTCGATCGGAGCGCTGGAATAAAGTGCGTGTCGGAAGAATAACAAGTGAATACTGCACTGTGAACTTGTGCGTTGTCCTACACGTCAGTGTTTTATCGCCGCTTCTGTTTAACGCCGTACTCACCGCGCTTCCAAGTCGCTTGCCTCAGGACAGTGACTTCCCTGTGGGCATAGCTATCTATACAGATGATATTGCTCTGTGGACAAGTGACCCTTCGCACCTTGGTCCGCGCCTTCGTGCAAGCTTGCAAAGGTCTCTGAATGTAACTTCGGTGTACTTTGGTGAAGTTGGCCTGCAGATACCACCTGCTAAGTCGGCTGCAGTAGCATATCATCATAAACAACGCACTCGTCGAACAATGGGGCGACTGTACCTTGACGAGAAACCGACAAGCTGTGTGCGACAACGCCGTTATTTGGGCTTAATTGCGGATGATCGCATCTCTTGCCGTCCCACCATTAAACTTGTGCGACGAACATCGCAATCCCTGCTTAAGTATGTGGCCGTGTTGACTGCTAGAGGTGCCGGCTGCGACCAAACAACGTATCTGTGGTTGTACCAGTCATCTGTACTCTTAGGCTTGATGTATACGTTACCAGTCCTGAACGTGTCACCTAGTTTGATGGGGCCCAACTGGAACGAGATCATCGCGTTTCCCTCCGAATCATGCTTGGATTACCTCGGGAGGCGCAATCTGTTGCATTACTCACTGAAGCGCATTAGTTACCCCTCAGGCTGCAAGCAGACCAGAGAGCTCTTTATCATATTGAGCGTCTGCACCGCTCATCGAATGGTCAATCGCTTCTTGATCGTCTGGTTCACCGCCCGTTATCTCGCATGAAAAAAAAAATGGTTGCATTATTTATGAACATTGCTGGCAGTTCTGAACATGCTGCTTCAGTCACGCCTCCGCCTTCGAAAGATATCAAGAAACACGTATCCCACATTTATCTCACAATCCCTGATATACAGAAAAAGTCGGGTATGCCCGTTTTGGCAATATTACGATTGGCTCAGTCACACATGTTCGAAAGATTTTCAGATTATCTTCAAATATTCACAGATGCTTCTGTACACAGCGAACGTCAAGGTGTCTCTGCAGCTTTTTTCTGCTCTTCGACCCAAGTACGACGCATATTTCATATACCCCATTCAGCCTCGTGAGCAACTGCGGAGCTAGCAGCGATTATAGTTGCACTGAAACAGGTGCAAGAGGAGCTGACCGCATCGAAGATTGCCACCTTTAAGGACTCCCGTGCTGCCCTTAGCAGATTAAAACGCATACAGATTGATTGTCCAGTTATGCGCAGCATTACTGACTGTGCCAACAAAATTCCAACACGAGGGGTATCTCTCGTTCGCCAATGGATACCTTCACCCGTAGGTATCGTTCGAAATGAAGAGGGTGATCGGCTGGCTTCAACTGGCACTTATAACGACTGTGCCTCCCCTGAAATTTTATGCAAGCTTGATAACGCTCAAGCAGCATCCAGACCAGCGTGTCGCAAATGGAACGTTGCCACCGGCGTTCGCGGTCGACGCCTGCCTCGTCGTGCTAGAGCGCAGCTACTCAAGCTAAGGGTTGGCTATGTGAACGTGTGCAAACGTTTATACCAGCAAGGACGTGTGGCCAGTACACCGTGTACGTCTTGCGGTTGCTGCGAGACACTTCAGCACCTGATATTCGAGTGTCCCGCTTTCATTGCGCAGCGCACGTCGCTATTATCTCCTTGGCCTAAGGCGTATGGCACTCGACTAATTTTCGTACCTCAACGGCAGCTCAGTGTTGCCAGGTCCGACGAGGTGGCGTAGCCAAAAGCTAGAGAAGTTGTAGCCCAAATGTAGGCAAACAGAAAAAAAGTGCAAAATATTTCGTAGCCAAATATAGCCATTTTTATTTGCAATTTTATTTGTGTATACAATTTCACATTCCACTACGGCAATCCTTTTGTGCACAACCCGTCGTAACAAAATGTCCGTGCCACCGTGATGGTCGGCCCTTCACATCAACAAAAGCGACATTATGCTTGCACAGAACACTTTTTGGTTGGCCCCGGAAGCTCTTAAGCTCCAGCGAATCGCTGCAGGGGGCGAAATCAGTTCTTTTATTTTATGACAGATAGTACTAAGTTATTATTTTTAGTTGTTTAGAGTAATGTTAACTGCGAACTCTGCTTTTTAGCTGTCGTGAGCACAAA
The DNA here is from genome assembly GCF_013339745.2 of Dermacentor silvarum. Classification (NCBI taxonomy): domain Eukaryota; kingdom Metazoa; phylum Arthropoda; class Arachnida; order Ixodida; family Ixodidae; genus Dermacentor; species Dermacentor silvarum. Next base: position 147,224,516 of record NC_051156.1, read on the forward strand.
ATAATGTTCAGCGTCATCGATCTCTCACCGTCAGCTGTCCAGCGATCTGCGACGGGGACGTGCTCACGGCTTATCTTTTTATGATCTAAAACAAGTCTTTCGTGCTATGATATCTCGTGTTATTGGTCTCATCGTCCTATCTTGTTTTCTAATTTTCTTGTTTTTTTTTCAATTAGCTTGGTCCGGATTAGCTGGGACACACAGTATACCTATATGGTGTCAATTTACATCAACCTGGCCGCCATCTTACGTCTCTAGCACGCCAAAAACATGCGTTGAGAAAAGGTGCAAACAACAGATGTCACTCACTGTCTGAATCGGTGTAAGCGGAGCTTTAAAAGATTACTGCGCAAACCGGCACACTAGTGTAAGAAGCGCGCAGTCGCTTTCGGCGACGAGCACGTCCCGAACGTAACTCGCTCGAAATGGTAAAATCCGCGACAGCGTACAACGAGCAATGGTAAACAACAAATTGATAATAGTGGTAATGCTGTGAAAACCGGTTACTGTCAAAAAGCAAACCATGTTGATGGCTAATAAAGTTTTAGAATAGAGGCCCCTAAAGTTTGGGGCCCCAAAGAGCTTTGCGGCTGTTAACGTTGGGGCATGCAGGAATGAATAGTTTTGGAATAGGCGTTTTGCGTTTGCGGATAGCGTGTTGCGTTTGCAGCGTCACTACGGCGTCAAAGAAAAGCTGTTATAAATATTAAAATAAAATATACAATTTTATGATAAGAAATGTAATTTAGACTTTCGTGTTTTCGACTTTAATTACAATTTAGAACTTATTCTTTTAGCAGCATGCAGCTTGTTGCGGTTAGTTTTGAGTAACCAACTTTACGCACCTTCACCCAGCAAAGTCAATCCGTGATAGGCTGACGAGCCACGAAATCAACAATTGAATTCGGAATCAGTGGCGTATAATGAATAAATCTTCATTACACATGTTAGTTGAGAGAAAGCGATAACCACAATCACTTCTTCTAGCTTACGAACTTCACGCATCACCACGGATCGAGCCCAGTTTTGTGCTAAATTAGAGCCGTCGCTTCGATTGGCGCAGCCATGTTTGTTGACGAAAGCTTTTGGGGCAGCTTTTGGGGCTCCCGCGAAATCGATGAAATAGCGTGCCCAGCGCAAAACCCAAACAAAGTTTCCGTCTTGCGCATGCGCAGTGGCTTCGACGCTATTTCTTTCGGGGACCCAATACGTTTGAGGCCCCTATTCTAAACTCTAATAATTTCTGGGGTTTTACGTGCCAAAACCACGATATTATTGGGTGGCATGACGTAGTGGGGGACTCCGGATTAATTTTGGCCACCTCAGGTTCTTTCACGTGCACCTAAGTACACGGGTGTTTCTGAATTTCCCTTGATTGAAATGCGGCCACCGTGGCCGGGAATCAAACCCGCGTCCTCGAGCCAGCAGCACGACACCTCACAAATTAAGCTAACAATGAGGGTGAAGTTCATGTGACGTTGTGCACTGATGTCATCGTGACAAACATGTTTCGATATTAGCAGAATGAGTATCTGTACCCATGATGTTACGGGCAAACCATCTAGAAGTAAAAGCACCAGAACCCACCTTTGGCTTGGGGTCTTGGTCTCATTCTATTTATACGTTCTCGCATACTTGGCCCATTTCCCCATGTTTAGATTCTCCCCTCTGAGGAGGATCCGATCTTATACGTCCAACCTATCGCAATGAATCTAGAATCTAAGCACGAAGAAAAATTCTTCTGGTAGGAAAAGGAAAATGGCAGTAAAGCGTCGCGCCAGAAAAGTGGAGCAGGTCGAAAGCTGTGCCCGGCGCGATACTTCCTGCGGAAGACATGGCCATGAACACACTGGAGCGTGTCATGCACCCGTGCTTCCCTTCTTTCATGTCGGTGCCAGGATCGCGCGACGGCCCCAACCCTATGTTACTGCTCTGCAGGGTGTAAGTTTAAGCGCATCAAAGATGCAAGCCACCGGCTAAGACAACGGCGCAGAGAGGGAAGGAAAGGCGAGGGGGGGGGGGGGGGGGTCATTCGGGCACGCACACACGCACAGCCAGCTAAAACACAGCCTTCGAGATTTGCTTCTACCCGATCAGAGCCACCTCTGGAGCGTAGATTAGGGCGCCACTTATAGCCCAAACAAAGCCAAGTCCCCGATTTTCAGTAGCCAAAATATAGCCACGTAGCCAACTCGTCCAAGTCGACGCCAAAAAATTTTTCCCGTAGCCCAATTTGGCTATATATAGCCAAACCTGGCAACACTGCAACGGCTGTGCGTCTCGACGCGATCAGGCTCATCGCATTCTCCATACTTTTCTAAATGTAACAAAACTTAGGCTGAAATTTGTAGGTTATTTCTGTTTTCCAAATGACAAGAGCTTAGTGACCTGCAGTGACCAGCCATACTGCCCAGGACCTGTACTGCTGTGTGCGCACGCGCGTGTGTGTGTGCTCTTTCGTTCCACTTTCCTCCCTGTCTTCGTATCTTCCATTTCAATGTTTCGGTCTCCTCCTTTCTGAAGAGTAGACAGGCAATGTGCCCATTCCGGTGGCAGTTGCCAGCCTGGTCCTTGCTTTTCCTTCCGGGTATTTCAGCGAACACTTTCAATAATTGTTAAATGTTGCCTGTGGCAGATAGCACAACTCTAGTTCATGAGCTGGTCTAGACGAAGAGGCGGACATTACTTGCACAAGAAATGAAATGCATAATGACTAATTAACAAAAACTAGTAATTAGGAATTTACCTAATTACCTTATGGCCCATATTGCAATTTGCAAATTCTAGCCGTTGTGTTCCCAAGGCAGATCCACTTGGAACGAATTCTTAGGATGACGCCAGTTTCGAGATATTAATTCCCAAACTTTGCGGAGAATCGCTTTGGCATTCCAGTTACTTTTGTGCTTAAATGCATAAAACAACATTTTGTGCAGAAAGTAACTGGAATGCAAGTTGTTTGGCCAGGGGGACACAAAATATGATAATAATTATCGCTGCCGGGCACCCAAAAAGCTAAAATTGAATTATGAACTTTTTAGTGACTGCAGTAAGCGGGCATGTTTATATTGAAAAAGGTAGTCGTGTTTCTACACAGCTCCCCTTTGTAGTATTCTTCAAGCATGCCCGAGTTTTGACATATCCGGCTGCAAAATTGAGTTTCCGTTCGTATGATTACGGATGCAAGACAGTGAGGATATTCAGTCTATGGCCCAGTCCCATAGTAGCGTACCACAACCGTCTCTTCTGAATCCCAGTGAAACGTGATGCGAGTTGGAGCCACGAATAAGGATGACTTCACTTTTGCAGCTAGCGAGAACACTAGACAACCGGTGTGTATTATAAACGTCCGTAAGAAAATATCCATTTGTAATTGAAAATGAACGGTAATCTGGGATGCTGAGGTCCATAGCCAATATTTTGCAGTCTGTGCACATGAAATGAAAATATATTTCCGCCTTGTGACAAAATTTTGCTGACAACAAAGTTATTAAACCACCTCCTAGTGAAACGCGATCTAACCAGAAAAATTGAATACCCTTGAAGTGATAAACCTAACCCAACCTAACCTAACCTAACCTGGCGTAACCCGTACGTGCACTTCTTCAGAAGCTAAACCACGAATGATTTTTTTGTCTTTTGAATAAGAGGGTATAGTACTGTTAAACCCTTAAAGCAATGGTGAATTTTTATTAATCGTAAATATTTTTGTTGCGTTGCGTCAATGAAAGCTTGGTTGTTTCCACGATAATGTTATGTGACTCCCCGCTGTGTACTACCATCACGTTGATGGCATTTGGGGTACCAGGATAAATAAATACGGCGGGCTTTTAGACCTTTCACTTCGCTAGCTGGATAAACGAAGAAATACGACGTGCTGCTACACCTTTTAGTTTGCTCTCTTTCGATGAGACATCCTTCACTATGAGTGTTCATCACAACACCCATCTTACCCGCCGGGGTAGCTCAGTCAGCTAAGGCGTTGCGCTGCTGAGCTCGAGATCGCGGGATCGAATCCCGGCCGCGGCGGCCGCATTTCGATGGAGGCGAAATGCAAAAACGCCCGTGTGCTTGCGTTGTAGTGCACGTTAAAGAACCCCAGGTGGTCGAAATTATTCCGGAGCCCTCCACTACGGCGTGCCTCATAATCAGAACTGGTTTTGGCACGTAAAACCCCAGAAAGAAGAAGAAGAAGAAGAACACAACACCCATCTTTTTGGGGCTGGGATATCACCAGAAGAGTGTTATCCATAAACAAATCAAAAATACCCTTAAGGGTGTAATATTTCTTGCTCTGGGAGTGATTGCTATTTTCTCTGTACTTGCGCGTTGCGATACGCTCCTAGCATTGTGCATGTGTGTAAACTTGCCAGTGGTTAACAGGGTTGACGGTAATGATAGTGAGCTGCGGGGCATGAGGCACGGGAAGCGCCTAGAACCCTCTTTTGGTGAGTATTCGCTAAAGAATACTTTACTAAATAGGCAATCCGCAACTGAATCCCTTTGTATATCTATGCACATTTTATGGCCCAGGGCTGCTGTTTTTTCCCCAAAACTACTTAGTACATTTCACGAAAAATTGTCTGCTGAGATTTGTAATTTAACGGTTGCGGCTTTTCCCACTCCATTTATACGTGCCGTTTTTTTTTGTTACCTTTGTTACAGGCGAATGATGAACATGATGAACGAATACTACATTCGTCCTCAATATCACGCTGTGTGCTACTTTAGTGGCTGTATGACGTCTCTCATCATGGCCGACTTCCGACAGCGAAAAATTTCCAAGGTACGTTTCAGAATTTGAAATTTACTTTGCAGCTTCCGGTTCTTATCTTGACAAGCTATAATGCATGCCGGCGCGTAATCGAGGATGCACTGTGCTTGTATTTTCCTTCCGACGACATAGGTAAAGGTAGGATGCAAGTTTTAAACAGATTAGCTTTCTTTGGCTCTTTCATGGTTTGTGTGATAGTCAGTCGGTGGTGGTCAGATTTTCGCCGCCAATTCAAAGATTGCAGTGTAAAGGGAGTGCATTCGTCGCCGAACTCCAACTATATTATAGCTGTTTGAGACCCACACTCTTAAAAATGAAGGTAGAAGTAGTTCCTGCCTAGATTTCGCACTATTTACAACCTTGGTATAACTGTATCGGAGAACGGTAGTGTTAGTAACGTTACTGACCCAACAAGGTAGTCGCTGTTACGAATGGATCACGGCTACAAATTTCAAAGGCAGTTAGCACCACCGCATACAAAGTTTCTAACCTGTAACACATATATGTACCAACTCTTGAATGTGTTATAGCCTAGAAACATTATATCCGGTGGTGCGGGCAGTGCTGGAAATATGTAGCTGAGACCCATTAGCAACAGCGTGTACCTTTGTTTAGTCAGTAATGTTACTAAACCTATCGTTGCCAATTGCAGTTACACCAATGTAGTGTAACAACTAAGTAGTAACGGCTACGATCTTTTTCTTTAAGAGTGCACGCGCTCTTGCACGAGAGCTTTGTGGCACCTGAAGGTTTAGAGACTCTGGTGATGGGATGCGCGGGCAGGACAGCCTTCCTCTTCTGCCGCCACCCTCTCTCCACATGGCGGCAGCGGGAGAGGGACACAGTGGCAGGTAAAGGGGGACAGCAGTCTTCTCCACACCGGCGCTAGTACCGCGGGAGACAACACTCATATGATGAATCGGCTTATATGTATTGCCACTTATAGTGCCCCTACAGATGTGCTGGCTAACGGCTCGGTTCTTTACGGAATTATGCGATGAAACAACACTACATAGGTATCCTCACTGCAAAAAATACACGCTATGAAGCGCTGTAACCTGTTAATAAAGCGAGTATATCTATAAAAGCGTTCGGCTGTTAGCTCACATTGACAATCATCGCCGATGCTTGGTGCGCAATATTTTAACGTGATAGCGTTAAGGGCTCCGTGTCGCAGAAAATCCGGCGTTGGCAACCGGCGTCGGCGTGCGATGTCGGCGGGTGGCGGATCAAATCATCCCCAACCACACCGACCGCGCAGGCCCTCCACGAGGTGCAGGTTTTGGTGAACAAAAATTGAATTTCTCACAGTGAAATCCGTCAGAAAAATGGTAAAGTACCACTTTACCATTCGGCATCGAATTCGTCATCGGATTGTTTACGAATCGGCGTCGGATTGTAATTTGAATGTACGAGAAAACCTGATTCTGCTATGATAAAACTCAAACACAAACCACTTTTTCAGCATTTCTACCAGACCTACAGCCGTGCGTTCGGGTGCTTTACTTGCGAAAATGATATCCAGATGGCGCTCGCATCCTAGGCAGGTCAAATTAGGACTTCGCCTGCTAATTCGTTCTGGACACGCGCGAGCGTCGGGGCAATAACAAACAATTAATAACTTGGCGCACGGGATATGTGCAAATGGGTATGTGCCATTGGGCATGTGCCTAAATAGAAAACTTGGCTCGTTGGGTATGTAACTGGGCATGTGTGAAACTGACATTAAGTATGTCAACATGGTCGGCCAATCCTCCAGAATGAATGTGTTCCAATAGGTAGATATCCGTATAGGCAAGCAGAATAAGCGAGAGGGAATGAATCAGTCTGCAACAGAAAATTTAGAAAGTAGCTACCGAGAAGTGAACAAGTCGGCATCAAAAGCAGCCGAATGGAGAGAAAGAAGTGAAGGGAACAGAATGCAACCATAGCGTACATTGAACGAGAAGCTTTGAGCTGGACAGAAGTGAAGAAGGTGTCGGTAACAGAAAATTGAAGAAGTCGGCTGCGCAAAAGTGAAGAATGTTGCCATACGGTGTGTGGCTACATTGTTTTATTGCTAATCGCAATTGGCGTCGACATTCATCGTGAGAGGTTATTCCGGAATATTTCGTAATGAAAGAAAAAGTCGCAGTTCCTGGCCATTTATGGTGAAAGCAACGTAAACAACAACTACACGAAGTAAGGTTTGTAGTTTTATCGGCCTCATAAACAGAAATAAACATTCGTTTAATAATCAAACTACCAAGCCTAGTGTCAAGCGCACACAGGCAAACATAAGGGGTTCTCACTGCATGACCATAACCACGCGGTCACAAAGCTGGCGTGATGAAGCTCGCTCGTTCGCAAAAACGCGAAGACGCCGGTTAAGGTGCCCCCCCCCCCCCCTACCCTCAGGACACATTTCATCACTTCACGTCCCCTCTCTTGTACGTACTTGATCACGTGACTGCCAACATCAGACTAGCGGGAGGAAGGCGCGCATCCCGCCACCATCCATTCCGGCTCACTCTTGCCCGCTTTCCATAGCACCCACAGCATACGGCGCTCTGGACGCAATCCTATCGCAGTTGAATTTTTTTCCGGCGTTGACGGCAAAAATTCGACTGCAGTTTCCACATAATTTCTCTCGTAAGAAGGTTATTTGGTAGGATGGCATCGCGTTTTTTCTCGCTTTAGAGCTGCTTTGCGCACCAGTACACGGCGCCTCCGAGAGTGCCGCACCACTCCAGCGCTCCAGTATCCAGTGCGATACTGGAGCGCTGGATGCTGAAGCGGATACCAGATTATAATCCCACTGTCACTGGACCCATAATCTTAAAATGGTACTGGATTTTGGGCCCCAGTCGGGCATTGTCATAAGAGAGAGAGAGGGTTAGGCCACGACAGCCGGGATAATGCAAATTCTCAGCTTATGAGATAATCATAGCTGAAACATTTATAAATTTTTTGGCACAGCTGTTCTTGATAATTGGTTTATCGGCGCACGATGAGCAAGTTTCCGGTAATAAATGATGCCTCGCCCCAAACACGAAACGTTCCATAAAAATGTCTTCGAATCGCGTAGTATCTGCAAGCGTTGTATTGCCTCTGTTCAGGTGTTTCCTTATAAATGCTGCTGAAGTACCGCACAAGATCGTGTTTTAGGGGCGAAGCTCCTTAGGGTGTGGGTCGTTCCCTCCTCTGTAGTAGTAGTAGTAGTAGTAGTAGTAGTATGTAGCCACCTGTAGTTTTATGAAGTGTTCACTAGATGGCGTTCCGGTTCCGCTTCCACTTCCGGTTCTACTTCCGGTTCCGGTTACACTTTGCGCGCCTTCGGTGCGAACGCGGGCAAAACGCCGACGGCGTCGACAACAGTTCTGCGCGTTGCTGGTGCTGCTGCATGTCCAAGTTTATACAGCTGATAAAGCTACCTTGAGTCGACCCCATGGCTGCTTCGCATACTACTCAGGGTTCCCCTACGGGAAGATGGTGTAATTTTCTCTCTCGTTCCCGACGCGCGCTCTCTTTATCTCTCGTCCGTAGCTGTGGTTTACCCGAATGATCCCCCGGTGCTTCGCCCACTCATCATCATTCACTTCGTGGATCTGTGATTTTTTTTAACATTTCAGGTTCTTCAGCTGGCAGGCTGGTGTGTATCTGTGAGTTGCGGCCTATTCTGCGTTCTCGTGAAGTTTCCTTGGTACTTGAGCCAATATCCAACGTCACAAAGCACGGAGCTGCTTCTGGCATTCTTCGATAGGATACTGTGGTCGTTGTCTCTTGCCTGGATCATATTGACATGTGCTACGGGCCGAGGAGGTGAGGACGCCCTCGTGTCTTTATTTGTTGTTTAATAGAGCAAACTAGCGCCGGCCAAAAACGGTTGAGGGTAGATTGTGCAGTGCGTCATGTATAGGTCATCTCTCTTTGCGAGGCCGGCGAGTGCTTTATAAGTTTTTGCTTCTCTTTTCTATGCATCACTAAAACTGGAACATCTTCTACTTTTCCTTAGGCGCTGTGACCAAGTTCTTGTCCTGGAATGCATTCGTTCCATTAAGCAGGCTTTCTTATGGTGTGTACCTGATCCATTGGCCGTTCCTAGAACTCATGATGCACTCATCCAGAGAACGAGTCTACTGGTCACCATTTAACCAGGTAGGTTCCACACCATACAATAAGCATTGTGCTTCACTGTACCTCAATGCTGGTCTATACCGACAACAATGGAGCTGTAACCTTGGCCTTCACATAAATTGTCATTCTAATTCATCATACGTGTAGAAGTTCCACAAAATGTAAGCATTACTTGCAAGCATTCTTAAAAAATTCATTATGCTCGGATATATAGCCCATTTCAAAAACGTTGATCTGTCTACGATACTATACTGAGATATCAATATTTTGCGGAGTTCTCCATGTGATGGATCAAGTTTAAGCGTGGCAAGTTTTGATGATTGGCTCACTTTTTTGCACATGCCAGACACGCCAGGCAACTAGGAAATGACACATATTCCTAGCTTGTTACTATATCCAGCATCTTTTTATGTCATGGCGTTGGGTAGCGGGGCCATTCATAACCCCAACAATCCTTCAAGTTTAATAGGCAAGGTGAAATTAGCTCCTCATTACTGCATTCCGTGTATAGTTTTCTTATCGCTGAGGGTGTTCAGCGCGACACAGTGTGACACAGCGTGCACCATCGTTAACTTGTGGGGATAAATTTGAAGGCACCGGCTGTACAATTTGCAGCTCTTTCTTCGAGAGATGTGATGCTTGAAAGAAAATAAATTATCTAGGTATAATAAAAAGAGAAAAGATACGAATAAAAAGTCACAGGCCTGCGCGGGACACGCAGTACAGTCACAGCGTAAGCTGGTGGAGCGGCTCACGTGTAGCTCCAATTTGGGCACCACGCACAACAGGGTTTTCGCGGCAGTCTGTTCGGCTCGTTTTGACGAGAACGATCAGAACTGTCCGCCTGGCGTCGATGGCGAGCTGCGGCTTGCAATGCTCTCTGCACAGCAGTCTGCTGAGCCCGATCAAGCCTTGCAACTGCAACTTACATGTCGGGCATGCTGAGTTTGCAGGCTTCTTAACTAGATGGCGCCACCATACTGGCGGAGGCTCGGCAGCTCGAGATCGCGTTGATTGCGCGCCTCGTCTGAATCGCATCTCGTCGTCTTCGCCTGCGCACGCTGCGTTTGCAGGCACCTTATCTAGATGGCGCCACCATACTGGCGGAGGCTCGAGTCGTCTGCCCCTGCGCGTTTGCCTCATAGGACATTTTCCGCTGCCTGATAGCAAGCGCTTGCGTGGCTCAGTGGTAGAGTATCTGGTTCCCACGCAGCTAGCGCGGGTTCGATCCCGGTGTGAATCAGGTACTTTATTCGCATTTCCGGCGATAGCGGTTACGGCGGCATCATCGCGAACTGAAACGGCTATCGGAATGAGGCCATAACAGCTTACGCTGTAAAAAGAAGCTCAGAAGACTGTCTAGTAACGGAGTCGTTTGTTCGCATGGCGCCGCTCATTGCGTTCCATGCCCAAGAAAGCAGCCCGGATGAAGTTGATAAAGCGAAAATAGGAGTGCGGGAAAGGGAAGCGAGGGGAAAAAGTGGCCAATGGTTAGGCGAAGTAACTTGTGTGCGGACGAATTAGGGCCGTTATAGACGTAAATATACCTTAACTAAAGCCGGAAAGCGTTATAGAAGGGCAAGGTTTCAAACGGAGCAGTCATATACAGGGAAAGTTTTCAAGTATGTGATTTAATTACATGCAATAAAAAACTCTTCTTGAGACTCCTTGAAATAAAAAGCTTCCCTGGAAATTGGGTTGTGATTCTGCAAAGCTGCACAAGTCTGGCTCCTTCCCCTGTGTTATTCTTTAGAACTTTGTATCTATATACATTAGAAGTGAATGAGGAATGAAACATCTTTTTTATAAACTAATTAAATAAAAAGAAAGAACAAAAAGAAATGGCAAAACAAAAGACGCAGGGCAAAGAGGTATGGTATGGTTTGGTAAAACTATCTTGAGTTCCTTCGGAACGCGCCTCTCTGCTGGCAAAGAGGTTCACAAGATAAACTGGGTGGTTGGCTACTCTGCATTGGTAGATGGGAATAAGGTAGAAAAGGCGAGGAGAAATGAAGAAATGATACCAAGAAAATCGATCTGCACAAACCCAGTGGATGTGTCTGACAGCGAATATAGTATTTCGATCAGTTCATTGTTTCAAAAAAAAAGAAAGGCACGCCAATGCTTCTACAACAGCTCGGGATAGTGTCGGCTGGGAACTCGGTCCACGAATTCTGGTTTCCGTATGGGGACCATTGTCGAGCTTATCCAGCATGGTGCTGAGGACTTTTCAATGTGCACCTAAACCCGGACAATGCAATTGAAGGTGAGTAATTGTTTCCTTGTACGCGCAAGCTTCATATTCTGGCCATTCCTTTGAGGAATGAGTATGCATTCGTAGATGCTACTCCAAGCAAGAGAAGACAAATCAGAGTTATCTGATTGATGCTAAGTTGTGCTGGAGGCAGAATTTTAGACGTGTATCTAGGGAACAAGGGCGCTGGTTTGTAAAGTGAACCGAAGTCCACGCAGCGAATGTTAGACCGCGTGCAAGCTCGCGGAACTTTCCCGCTTCATCTACTTCTGATATCGGGATTGCAACGCAATCGACATTGTCAAGGACAGATCGAGCGGCTGCATCTGCTTGGTCATTTACAACGATGTATCATTGCTTTAGCGACCATTAAAAGAAGATTTCATGTCCTTTCTCAACTGGGCGATGGTAAATTTCTCATGTGTCATGGAGAAGTTGTTTCTGAGCCTCAGGGCCTGAGCACTAAATCTATTCATAAAGTTGGTTACTTATAAAACAAATGGAGGCTCATGTATATGGGCTTGTTGCTTGAACCGCAGAATTTTTTATAGACCTCGGGGCTTGCGCCACACCGACCCACTATATGGCAAGCGTTGTGTTTCTGAACGGGCAATGTTCAGCACGGCTACAAACTGTGCTCCAAATGTGGCGTTTAAAGTGTCACATGCGGTGCACCTCAGTCGTTTTCTTACTTAGCTGAATGTCTTACCCATACTTATTCACAGCGGAGCTGTTATACGATAGTTTCCAACGGATCGCCGCGTGCGCAGACGGAGTGCGTAGATCAAAAAGTATCATTATCAGCAATGGCTCTAGCGTCGTCGTCTTCTTCCACAGCTTCTTCCACAACCGAGGGGCGTGGCCTCGGCGCAACCGCGCGAGCGCACTTGTGCCACTGCTCACGCGTTCGTCGTCGTCATTTTCCACAGTTGGCTCCGTTGCTAAAGAAACTGAAAATAGCCAATGGGTGTATATCTATGGCTGGTGACGTCACGCACTGCATAGGCACATTATCTCAGTTGCGTTCCGCCCGTGTGGTGGTAAGGCCGCTTATTGTGCGGAGGGAGGAAGAACAACACGCCTACGACGAATGACGGCGCACCCAGCCGTTTTTCTCGGCCAGACTGAAAGTGGTTCTTGGCATTTCTGTTGGAAAGGTTCAGTACTCGGTGCTATACAAGCGTCGGTGGGCCTACCACAAGTCATCGGTCCTGCATAGACCTGACGTTCGCGAAGAATCTATCCAGCGTCGTTACAGAACCTATGGCCGTCTACCATAGCGACCACAAAGCTATATTCCCTTACTGACAAAATAATACAGTAGAAAATGACAATTTATGGGGTGTGTGTCTTGATTTAAATGAAGATGTTTTATCACCATATATATAGCTCTGCTGGTCATCGACCTTCACAGAGTGGAATTTCACAGAATGTTTTTTTGACAGACAGTAAATGGCCATCATCAAACTTCCTGAGCCATTATTGGGAACTTCGTTTTCGTAAACCTCCGTTGTTTGTGGTCTGCCTAATTTTCTGCCATCAAACCCGCAACCCCCTTTTGTTAATCTCTATTGAGGATGCGTTTACTTTCCCTTTGCTATCCCGGTCCCCCAGGGCTTCAGTGAAGCCAGCGGAGTCTAAACCGACGAACGAGTAGATATATTAATATTCCATCTTTCCCTTGCTTTATCATAGTGTTACGTGAAGGACGAGTCAATTAAACGAGCAACTATTTACAGAATATGTTTACAACAACGGTTGCAGTGCTGACCAGTTGGATTCACAGCGCGAGCCCAGTTCGTTCTTACTCCTCTTTTCTCGAGTGATGGCGCCCGCGCGTCTAGTTCAAACAATCAAATACAACACGCGTGTAGCATATTCCCCGGCGGCAGAAGCGACGTCTCGGAGCATCTAAATGTCATCACTGGGAGGATGATACTGCTTCAGTCGTGTAACGTGCACGATATCACTGGACTGGGAAGCATATGGGGCGTCAGGGGCGATCTCGTAGGTGACGGGAGTCACGGCACGAAGCACTCGGTAGGGGCCTGTGTAACCAAGAATCAGACGGAAAGTGCACGTCTCGGTGTCGCCGGTCGCACAACCGCCTTTGGCTCTCTTGGGAGTTCTAAAGGTGGTCACGGACAATTTACCATGCGTGGGCAGCGCGGACGATGCGTCAAATGCATATTAACTGGTCTGTGCCGCGTGAACAGGGAGGGTTGTGTCGAGGGGCAGTGCTGGTTCTCGGCCAAACAGAAGGGAAAATTGGGAATACCGGCTGTGTCGTGGCATGATGAATTATAAGCAAACGTGACAAATGGTAGAGCGAGGTTCCATAAGTGTGGTCTGAAGAGACATATTTCGCGAGCATGTCTATGAGAGTGCGATTGAGACGCTCCTTGAGGCCATTTGTTTGCGGATGGTATGATGTGGATAGATTGTGCCTCATTGCACAGGACTCCAGGATGTCTGCGATAACTTTTGATAGGAATGTCCGGCCACGGTCTGTGAGAAGTCGTGCAGCTCCATGTAATAAAATCACGTCGCGTAGAAGAAAATCGGCGATATCTGTGGCGCAGCTTGTAGGAAGCGCTCGGGTGATGGCGTAGCCCGTGGCGTAATCCGTGGCCACAGCAATCCACCTGTTCCCAGAGGTAGATAGAAGAAAAGGGCCAAGTAAGTCCAAACCAACCCGAAAGAATGGTTCCGCGGGAATGTCGAGTGGTTGAAGGAACCCGGCAGGGAGCGTCGATGGTGTCTTGCGTCGCTGGCATTTCTCACACACCGCTACGTATCTTCGCACGGAGCGAGCAAGCTCTGGCCAAAAGAAGAGTCGGCGGATACGGTCGTAGGTACGTGACACACCGAGGTGGCCGGCCTTGGGGAGGTCGTGAAGTTCGTGGAGAACAGCTGAGAGAAGGTGTTTAGGTATCACATGGAGTAATGCAGGGCCGTCGGACTGAACGTTGTGGCGGTAGAGAAAACCATCTTGAAGCATGAATAAGCGAAGGGAACTGTCGTCAAGTGACGATTTCAGGCGGTCAATTATGATACGCAAGGACGGGTCACGGCGCTGCTCATCGGCGACATGGAGCAGTGGAAAAACAGAGAGAACGCAGGCGTCGGTGTCAGTATCAGAGGTAGAAGCCGGGTTTCGACAGGGTAGCGAGAGAGGCAGTCTGCGTCCTGGTGTTGGCATCCCGACTTGTAAGTAACTGTGTAGGGATATTCTTGTAATCGGAGGGCCCAACGGCCGAGCCGGCCAGTAGGTTCCTTGAGCGACGAAAGCCAACAGAGCGCATGATGATCTGTGATTACTGAGAAGGGCTTGCCCTATAAATATGGGCGGAACCTTGAAACAGCCCAGATGAGAGCAAGAAATTCGCGCACGGTAATCGAATAGTCGCGCTCTGCAGTTGTCAGGAGCCGGCTAGCTTAAGCTCCAACAATAGCCAGCTCATGCTTCTTTCTTGGTATACCTCACTTGACTGCTATTGTACTATCGCACCTATTGTATCCGCAGAGGGCTCTGTGTTTCATTACGGCCGTATTTTTCTGCACATTTGCTATTACTTTTTTTCGTGTGTTTCCATATACTGGGTGTTTTTTTAGCTGCACCAAATTTTTAAAATTAGAAAAATGTAAATCTTGGTCACGTTATGCTTACCATTCGAGTGTACGTATTGGCGGCCTCTAGATACAGAGCAATTTCCGCACTTACGTTCCTAATTAGCGAAGTTACACTAATTAACTTTCTAATTATCAACAATAGGTGGCTATAGCAAATGAGTATTTTGGGGCCCATCCTCGACGCTACCTAGCCCAACGATCAAATTTTGAATAGCGGAGTTCATGTGGGAGCTACGCGAACAATTAGTTCCCCTTGGCAGGCTGCTTGAAACTGAAACTGGCCGCAAAAAGAGCGTCTGTGTCGTCGATGTCGCCGCCCCCCAGCCTTTCGTCACGTCGCCGACGTCACCGCTGGTCCGGCCCAACGAGCAGCCTGCGTTATCTTCTTGCTGCTTGCGGCGTTGGCCTAACGCTTCAACGCCGGCGGGCCGCCAAATTTACTTCGTCATTCCGTCGGGCGCCAAGTTGCGCTGTAGCGCGAACCCCGCTCCTTGGGCTTTTAGATACTACAGGCGTGGCGTCATATCAGTCTGTAGCGTGAACGGCGAACGCCGCACATAGCAAGGAGATAACGCAAGCTGCTCGCGGGCCGGACCAGCGGTGGCGTCGGAGACGTGACGAAAGGCTGGGGGCGGCGACATCGACGACAACGCCGCTCTTTTTGCGGCCAGTTTCGGTTTCAAGGAGCCTGCCAGGGGGAACTAATTAGTCGCTTAGCTCTCACATGAACTCCGCTATTGAAAATTTGATCGTTGGGATAGGTAGTGTCGAGGACGGGCCCCAAAGTACTCATTTGCTGTAGTCACCTATTGTTGATAATTAGAAAGTTAATTAGCGTAACTTTGCTAATTACGCACCTAAGTGCGGAAATTACTCTGTATCTAGAGGCCGCCAATCGGTGCACTCGAATGGTAAAGATAACATGAACAAGATATATATTTTTCTAATTTTAAAAATTTGGTGCAGCTAAAAAAAAAAGAACACCCTGTATATATCGCCACCAAGGTATTTTTATTCTCTTCCCCTAGGTAGTTCCTGGCCCTGTCTGGTATTGACACTATCTGTTCATTGTTATCTTTGCATAGAATCAGATCAGATTTTTGACGCTAAAATTGATGTTAAAATATCACCTTTCCGTCTACAGATATTAGCCAGGAGTGCATCTCCCACTGGTTGTTTTCATCCATTTTAATTTTCATTACTTATTATTTCTTTAATTCACTTAGTAAGTATAAGTAACTACCCCTATTTTGTCCTTGGTGTCATTGGCTGTTGGCTTCTTATGACATGGCTGTCAGCTAGCAACACAAGGTCATCCGCATAAAAAACAGAAAAAAAGGACACCTAAGTCCTGCTGCTCTATTTTGGGGCCAGCATGTTTGTGTGAGCCATTTAACCCGACGCTGGTTCCTTGCAGCTGCCCTTTCCGTCCTTATCATGTAAATCAGAAACAACAGCGGGGATACAGCGTACAAACTTCTTTTTTAATTATTTTATTTTATTTCAGGATACAAACTTTCTCTTCACTCCTCACCCGTTCCCATTGAACGCAAATCACATTTTCTAAGTAAATCTCCCTCATGAACTGTATATAGTCGTGAGGCTTATAGCGCGTGATTCCAGATTTATTAGATAAAATGTTGCAGTTAACATAATCATAGGCTCTGTTAGGGTGAAGAAAAGGCACATATAAAGGTATCCTTCCTTCTCTTGATATTGATGCATGCATATTGCGTGTTTATTGTGGACGATGCGCGCAGGCACCCCGGCCTAGAAGACGAACTGCTTCTTGCTCTCGAGCTGTCGGCTGAACTGACCAGCGCTCCAGTAGTACGATATATCCCAAGGATATACATCTACATCTACAGCGCTGCAGTTGTCTTGTGTAAATATACTTTGCAAATGGTCCCCAGTGCTTAATCCTTCGTTGGCATAACATTTTGCTGGAGAGTGCCGTTCGTCGTCCTCGCCACGAATCTCCGCAGCGGCCGCACCGTCCTGCTTTCCGCCATGGCTCCCGGTGACAACGCCTCGTCAGCTTCTACTCCTGCACCCCCGACATCAACGTACGTCACGGTTACTAATCTCCGCGAACTTGGCATATTCTCCGGCCAAGATAATGTTGACATTGAGGACTGGGTCAGCCTGTATGAGCGTGGTAGCCGAAACAACCACTGGGGCCCTACCATTATGCTAGCGAATGTACCATTCTACTTGTGCGGAACACCTCGTGTCTGGTTCCGGACACACGAGGACGAGATCTCTAGCTGGGATGCTTTCGAGGAGAAGCTCAGCGACCTGTTCGGAAATCTGACCGGTCGGCAGCTGGCTGCAAGAAAAGAGCTTGCTACCCGAGTTCAGTCTTCTACTGAATCGTATGTCTTGGTACACATGTCCATATCGAATGCTGCGTGCCATGGCTCCAGTTACTAACGAAATCGCCCCAGTCAGCACCAGTGCCTCATCTGCCCCAAATTTCACTGACGCTGTGCATGTGGAACGCCTCAAACCGCATTACTCTCCGGTTACCACCGATATTAAGGCGCACCGGGGCGGTGCATCTGCCGCCGGAGGTAATGATACACGAATATAGCGTGTTTCTTGTGGACGATGCTCATGGGTGCCCTGACGAAGAAGACGAACTGCTTCTTGCTCTCGAGCTGTTGGCTGAACTGGCCAGCGCTGCAGTTTTCTCTTGTAAATATACTTCGTAAATAGTCTCCAGTGCTTAATCCTTCGTTCGCATAACAACATTTCAATACACCGAGTTAGAACTAATAGGTCAGCATCCGGACGCCTACCGATTCTAAATCTCCCAGTGTGCCGTTAGGTTCTGCCCGTGCTTGCAGTTTTAATTTAGTTGCCCGCATTTCCAACCTGTATATTACCGATGTAATGGTCAATGGTCTATATTAACGAACCATATCTTGTTTCCCCTTACATGCTGCGTGTCCACACAAAGTGTATAGTAGCGCCATCCATCAACAGAAGAAGTGGTCACTGTTTTTCATGACTATCCGTGGCAATTCGTGAGGAGTGTAGCGTCTTTATCTGTAGAGAGGTGGCGCTGTGCTCAGGGTGGCATGTGTCTGCTGCAAAAGAAGCACGGAAACGACTGGGCACATCGTAAAAGAATGCCAAGACATACAGCAGGCAAAACCCGTCCACTTTCCTGAAGCGTTAGGGTTTTAAGAAGATGGATATATATAACTAGTCCGCAGTCGAGATAAGTGAAGTACTTTAAAGTGCTTGTGGAGAAGAATAAAAACAGGAAAGAGATTGGTAGAACCGGAGTTATCGCAAGCGCAAGTAACGGTACAATATAGTGATAGAGATTTTGAAAACGACAATTAACATTGAGATCACATAGGCCAAAGGCTAAATGGTGATAGATGTAGTAAAACATGATGAAATCAAGGAGGCTAGGTGACCATGTGTCGCCGCCACGTTTCAAAGGTAATGCCAACAAACATATTCATCGTCGCCATAAAGTGGAGGAAGAGCTTCGAACGAGGCTCTGCTGAAAATACGTGGGGTTTACAGCGTTTAATTCTTGAGTCTGCTGTCATACAAGAAATTCCAGCTTCAACAACATAGTGAATGACTCACTCGACGAAAAAAGAAAGTCGCAGTTTCACCCTAGAGGCGAAGAATTGATTGCGATAACAAATTAGTGGACAGCTATACAAAGTAAATATAGTATTTTACCGGTGGTGTAAACTTGTAAACATAGGTACTCTAATTAAATTAACAAGCATGGTGGCACGCGCGCACAAACAAACATGAGCGCATCTCACTCGATGACCGCGGAAACTCGCTGTCAAAACGCTGGAGTGAGTCAGCGTGGCGGCAGCAGCGAGCGAATCGATCTTCTTGCCGGCGCTCGCATCAACGCGATCTTCGCCGCGAAAGCACAGGGAGGGCGGACTCTGCCCCCGCCGCAGACGCATTTCAAGGTAGAGCCCTTGGGCGGACGCTCGCGTCGCAAAACGCACGCCCCCCCCCCCCCCACCCTTCCCCCGTAGGCTTCCGTCCCGGCGGGTGAGCGCATCCTCTTCACCTGTCCACCCTCCCCCCGGAGCCTACCGACCCGGCGAGAGCACGCGGCCCCTCCACCTCCTTACCTTCCCTCCGGATCGTTGTGTGCGACTGGAAGATTGTGCACTGCCTTTCCACTTCCCGCCCTTGCGTGCGCGAGCCACGATTGCCGGCTCAGCGTCGCATGCTTTACCTCGCACATGCAGCGTACGGCGCGCGGGGACGATTTTATCGCCCGTGGACTTTGTACGGAACCTCACAGCGACAACGACGGCGACGGCCATATAATTGCTATCGCAGTAAAACAAATCCCGCAAGATGTATGTAAATAGTTATGCACTGATAAAATTTGACGGAAGTTCATCTGGATATATATATATATATATATATATATATATATATTCACCTTATTTAATGGTGGAATAAAAACAGAAAAATATCCGCCGAATTTTGTACACGCGTCAAAAACACCGACCCCTAGACAAAAATTTAGCACGCTGGGTTTTCGTAGCCTCATAGTGGCAGCTCGTGTTGATATATTCACCCAACTGCCGTTCTCTTTCTCTCCTCCTTTCTTGTCTCGCATACCGTCTTCGCCTTCAGCGCTCAGTGGATAGTCGTGGCACTGAGTAATACAGTAACGGCAGCTAAATGTCTAACTTTACGTAAATCACGCCATTCCATGCGATTTCTCCACGACAGAAACTAAAAATTGAAGGACAATTTGTAAATTCCAAAGTGTGTTCGGCGAAAGCCTGTGCCCATTCGACTGACTGCCGCCGCATGCGCATTCGCTCATTCTTCTTCTGGCGTTTGGTATCGTGGGGATCCACATTCTTGGGGCGCTTCTCGGAACCGCTTGCCGTGGAATCATGACCGGGCCGCTTGGGAGCCATCCGATTGACTCGACTGCTGCAACGAGACGTCTGACGAAGGAGCGTTGCCGCACGCGCCAAGGTAGATATACCTGGTAGCGAAGCTTCCATAGAAGCCCATACGTTCAAAACATGGCGGTTTATCGGCGGTTCATGGGGCTTAGCGCCATCTATGTGAGGAAGGGAACACTTCCGGCGGAAGAAAAATAATGTGACGTCATATCCGGTAAAAACAGAAGTGACGTCATTTGGTTCTCAAAGGCGCGAAATTTGTTTTCGGAGGCCTGCCACTACAGCTGTATATTCAAATGCCCCGCCATACGACTTGATGGGCGTTGCGAGCTTTCAGTGCGGAAAGCGATGCAGGAAAATGTCAGCCGTACGGGTGTCGAAATCGCATCGCTGCACAGAACATACTTTCTTTGGAGGCCGACGAACGCTTTTGGCGTAGAGTGCTCGTCCTTTCGTCGGACGTCAAGCCCGTCGGCCAGCGCTGTCGCACGAAAACAACTGAATTCAACAATTATCTGGTTGTCGCAACTTACTGCTCTTGACTGAATAGGTTAAGAAACAATGAGCCTACCCGCGTCACCAAATTCAGACAAACGTCGGCAAGCAAAACAACACAACATGTGTGTGTGTGTGTGGGGGGGGGGGGGGGGGGGGCGTAGTGTAGCAGGTTAACCTTACGAGCGCGCCTTTCTGCGCAGTTCAAGGGCTGCATTGCATTGCAAGTGATAGCGGCTTCAACGCCCGCCGCTATCAGTGGGCGCTCTTACGGTGGGCGCTGAAAAAATGCATTTATTGATAATGATCACGTAAAACAGAATTCTCTCTTCCTTTCTCGCCATCCGTATATAAAATTTAGTAGGAACTTTATTTACGTTGAATGAATCTAACTGTGTCTCTCTTTATTTATAAAACGCTTTTTTCTTTCCCAATGTTTGTTCCCTCCAAACATAGTGGCGCTTCAATCGCTGCACCCATAACCACCCTTGCTGATGTCGGTGACAATTCGTTCTGAACCGCTTTTCGCCCGAAGCTTCGCGACCTATGTGAATCGACCTTGCACGCGCCGCTGTGCCATCACGTGATTTCTGAGAGAGTGTGAGGGGGGGAGGCCACAGCTGTGGAGGCGCAACTGTTGTTATGCGCTGCTATGCCATCCCGTGATTGGTGAGAGAGTGTGAGGGGGAGAGGCCACAGCTGGCACCATTCCAGGGCACGGACGGACGGACCGTCGGACGCCGTGAGTATGAGCCATTAAAGGCTTTCGCCTTAAAAGACGACACAGGACGTTCCTTTTCAGCTTTGTGTTGCAGCCGTGCGAAGTCTGCTGAGGGTTTTTTGGTGATAGACTTATTCAGCCTAAGTTATCCTTACCCATATAGCGACTCTCATACAGCTTGCGTGTAGAGATTGGCAGTGAACTGTTTAGGCAATCTCTTTTGAGTAAGGTAACACGTACTACTCATTTTCAGTGCGCTGAATATGCCGAACAACATGCCACAATTTCTTCTCCAGATCACGCTCTCCTTTGCCGTGCTCGTCTGGTGCTTCCTGCTGTCATACCTGGTCTTCATAGCGTGCGAGGCGCCTACTGGAGCGTTGGACAAGCTGGTTTTCAGGAGGCTTATTGAAGAGAATGGTGCCCTGAAGCAGGGACACGAAGAACATCTCGAAAGTAGTGACGTGAAGGCAAAGAACAGCGCAGAGGGCAATAAAATTTTGCACTGCTAACCTAGCAGTGGCTGTCCGACTTTTCATGCAAAACACATGAGTACTAGTAAGAACGCGAAAACTAAGCATACTTGTACTCGGTCAGTACTTGTGAACATCCTATTGGAAGATAAACAACAATTATAATGTAAACATAAATAGGCCTGAATGGGGGTTGTTATGGTTGAATACCCTTTTAAAACTCCATAGCCCCGTATGTTTACTCTATCACCATGGAGTAAAAAAGCAGAAGACCATGTTTTACCTCCTTAACCAAATGATGGAGTAAAAAAAAAATGTGGTTGATCCCTCTTATATAGGAATCGGTATAGAACACGAAAGTGAAACGTGTCTTCACAGAAGTAGTGTAATGTTTATTGCACATTGATTTATAATGTCTATTGGTGTTTTGTGGCTAAAGCGCCCTTAGGCGTTGATGCACCCACGCTGACGCCTGGTGGCACGTCTCCTCCATCACGACTACCAACGTCGATGACCATGAGCAACCGTCGTGCATATGGAAGCTGCACTACGCTGCACACGCTAGCACAACGCGAAAGACGAAGCACGTAACTGACACACTAATACAACGCGCAAGACAAAGCACGTAACTGAGTCGTCACCGAGTCAAATCAGCGCGTACAGCGCGTCGTAATTGCAGCCTCCGCGATCAACTTCAGAAACATTTTCAGAGCTAATTGCGGAGGCCACGCTCCGCTGTGCTGAGTACGGTGAACGCCACCTAGGTGGCGTTGGTAGTGCTTCTTGATGCCAGCGTCCCTTCGAATGCTGGCATCGAGGCGTCGTAGTGCTGAGACCACCGAAGCGTTCACTGTCGGTGCGCGTTAGTGTCATAATGCAGTACTTCTCTTTTCTGCTCGTAGGCGGCGGCACCGCCCCGAGCAAGAGCGCGGGTACACGGAGGAGTGTTAGATATATAAGGCGCGTCTGTGTAGCTCTCTGCAAATGCATTTGTGGCGCAATGGGTTAAACGCTCGGCGATCTATCGTCGCGGACCGAGAGGTCGTGGGTTCGATTTCCAAATTTTCCATGTTTGTGGAACTTTTTCTTCTGGTTTCTTTCTTTGTATTATGTTCGTGTACATTGTAAGCTGACGTATTTCCGTGACGGAAATACGTCAGTGAAGTCTTGGTGGACCCCGGCATGAAACACTTTCGTGTTAAAAAAGCGGAATGACCGGATATCACTCCATTTAAAAAAGGAGCTTATTCGAAAGCCTCGTGCCTCGAAATGGAGTGAAAATGTATTTCCTCCATGCACTGTAAACACAACTTATACCCGGAATTGGTACGAGATACGATGCACAACCTTTTTGAACTTCTCGGTGCCAAATTTTATTTCATGAGCGGGAGCGTATTCAATATAAAAACGTGTATTAATTCCCAACACTCAGATGTACTAAAATTTGTCGTAAACGGGAGTTCTCTCCCTGACGAGAAATCACATATGTAAATGGAGTAAAATAGAGACTAATGCGGCAGTCGCATAAACTAGGCACAGTCGGGTCATTCAAGCAGCGGCCTGCCTCTCCAGACTGCACGCTATTAAATGGAACCACATCGTAAAACTATAGGTTCAGAGTGCATCAGTGACAATTTCTTTAGGTTGTATGATACGGAAGCCAGCTTCATGGACAAATGGTGGCCACGTTAGGGCATCTGCAAATGTCAACTCATCCTTGCGTCTTGCACCTATGAAATTATTGTGTATAAGACTCGAGCATTTGCTCCGAATAAATACTTGCGGGAGATAGAACACACCTTGTTAGAACATACTTACACCGAAGGTTTGTTGATATGCATAAAGAGTGCTCAAACTTGTGTTAGTTTCTGTGTAATTGCAGTGTCAGTGCCAGGTAATACCAATCGATCCTAAACCACATCATCCAGGTTATAAGCTGTGCAAACACAGCCCCTTCGCATCTGCTCGGATGGGTGCGTATGTGCTCTCGGGAACCGGCGATCATCTCAATGAGCTAGTTGGCCTTGACTCTATAGAAGCATACGTGCCATATTGACCTAAGGGTAAAAAGGCCGGCGTAGGAAATATTCCGAACAGTCGAGTTCTTTCATATCCTCCATCGCAAAGGATCTATCGGCCTCTGGCCGAGGCGCTGCTCAGACTTCGGCGAGCAGTAATGACTATCATATCGTCCTGCCTTGTCTTCCTACAGGTAAGCCGGTTGTGTACTTTTATTTCCCCTGCATGCGGGCTTAGCTGGACGCCTCTAGAACTTCATTCGGGTTTCTCATTGACCTAAAAGAAAGAAGCTCCATTTGGATAGTTCTGAGTGCCGCATCTGTGGATGGTAATGTGCAAGTGGACGATGGACGAAACAAAGCTGGTCACCTGAGGTAAATTTCTTATGAAAAGTTGACGATGCCTTGCCGTCGACCCAGAGCCCACTGAAGATGAAGCTTATAAGTCTCCCTGAATGTTCAGAAGACGCCCATGTTCGAGAGACAACCCGGACGCTCGGAAATGCTGTCACTATCAGCACAACACTGGATGGTGTTGGACATAGAACAAATGCGGGCCCTAAATACTGATGTGGAGTTGTCTCTTCTTGATGGAGTCGGCATTTCCCCGCATTTGACTGTCTGTGGAGCTCGAAGCCTTGTACTGACACCTGGCCGGCCGCCTCTATGTTTATGTTGTGATAAGGTTGGGTAAATTCGTCGTAACTGCAGGATTACTTGCGGTAAAGGCTGTTGGAGGTTCCACCATTCAGTTTAGGACTGCGTCATAACATAAGCTGACGACGGAGCACGCAACAACTAAAGGACAGCTTACAAAAACATATTAGGAACGCCACCTAGCTGCTGGACTCAACAGCAGGCATTGCGTCAGTTAAGGACCCTTTTTGTTTCGACAAACGGCCTCTCGTAGACGCAGAGATATGCGCCTCTGGTGCATCCGAGAAAGTATGGAAAGAGAACTACAGCTCCTTGCGCATCAACACCACAGCAGCTTCTTGACTTTAAGGTCCGGTGTTAGTAGAAGGCAATCATGGTACTGTGGTTGCTTGGATTCTGAAGCTCCTGGTGAAGTACAACACAAAAACGCGTATAATGACTGGGCATGACCAGTAACACACGTCGACGCAGAACATCTAAGCACACAGGAAAGTGGCAGCGATCAATATCTAGGAGGACTCGTGGCGGTTCACGAGAAGCCTCATGGTTGTGCTCCAGTACCGACCACATGGAACATTAAGCACAGCAGTGGGTCGTCATCATGGCGCATTCGCAGCAACTTCTCTTTGGAACCTTGAATGTACGTGGCCTTAATCCATGACAGAAACAAGCGCCGCTCCGCGAGCTTTTCGCAGGCAAACGTCTCTAGTTCATCGGCGTCCAAGAGACGAAGGACGTAGATTGAGAGAGGTGAAGAGACTGAGAGGGCTTGCAATCCTTTTGGTCTGTCTTTAATGTCTGGGTTTCAGATAATGCAGGTTTATCCACTGGCTGTTAGTTCAATAAAAAATAGCCTGTCGTGTTCTGCACATAGTCATCATGTTGAAAATGTGGGCTTATATACAGGGTGTTTCACGTAACTTGAGCCAAACTTTAAACATATCCAAATGCCATGTAGCTGGACAGAAGCAAGGTAATGTTGTTTGCCGTCGCTTGGAGATACTCAGATTATTTTTTGCATAGCGCCAAATTAATATTTATTCCTAATTATTTATTCAACTTTTCAAATATTTTAATTAAATAAAAAGTGCCAAGAGAAAATTGCAGGACAGCATGAAAAACTCCCGATACAGCTTTCTGTCGCTGAATATGTGCTACATTAAAGTATGAAAGTGTTTTTCCGAGCGTGAAAAAAGCCCGCGAAGGCGCACAAAGTGCTTCGAGCGGCCAGTCGCTCCGCTATTTTCACGCTCGGAAAGATACTTTTATGTAGCACGTATTGAGCAACAGAAAGCTGCATCGGGAGTTTTTTATGTTGCTCTACCATTTACTCATTAACACTTTTAATCTAATTATAATATTTCAGAGTTGATTATTTCTAACGCTAATTGTCTAATTAGGCGGAATGCAAAATATAGTCTGAGTATTTCCAAGCGACGGCAAACAACATCACCTTGGTTCTGTCCAGCTACGTGACATTTGCATATTTTTAAATCTTGGTGCATAATAATTGGGACACGTTGTATACGTATTCGTTGAGTGTGCGCGGAAAACGACGGCAACACGAAAAGAAATGGCACGGGTCGATGGGGCAGGTGTTTTCGACGCCTATTCAACGAATGCATTAATTCTCACACGCCCAGCTTATTGGCACACATATATCTTGTGATATTGTGGTGCACGGAGTGCCGTGGATAATACTTTACCTATAAGCATGTAAGCATGCTTCAAATCGTAATAATTTCTTTGAAACTATACCTTGCCTAATAGAATGTCAGCGGCGATGGAATGCAAAATGCCAAGCACGCACATCTGCAAAGGTGTGTGTACGTGCTTGGAGAAAGGAAGAGGCGCTTTTTTCTGCAGCTATTCAGGGCGCACGGCTCAGCTCGCTCGCTCGCTCGTTGCGGCACGACGAAGGAAAGAGCGCGTACTGTTGGGCAAGCGTGTGGCGAGGAGGAACCGAAAGAAGGAGGAGGAGAGGCCGTCGCTCGCTTCGTTCTTCTCAAGTCTCGCTGGCCTCCCGGCGGTGGCCAGCCCATCGTGGACGATGCGGCGGACGAGATTCCATAGCGGATTATCCACCACGAGAAATGACCCGCAGGCGAGCAATCTGTCGAACGCGGAAAGCGCTGACGCCGACGCACCAAGGAGAGCAAAAACCGAACGTGTTCGCTCTCCAGGGCTGCCTAGTAGGAAATCCGGAAAGGGGAGAGAAGGCACCGAGGGAGAGGGTGCGCCCAATGGGGCAAGCAAGTAGCCGTGCTAGGAGGCAAGGAAGGATGGGAGGAGGACTGTCGCCTATTAGCTGGGGCTGTTCGCCTACACCGACAATCGTCGTCGATGGCTTCGGCGTAATTTTTGTCCCTTCTGGAACACGCCCATGCTGGCCCCGTTGTATAATTGTCAGCTGTCATCGTTTGGAACTCGTTTGTATTTCCTCTTCTGTAAAGTACGGCTGGCTCATGTAACTATTGATTTTCGCCCTTCATCTGGGACCACTGTGATTGAGCATAATACACTCAAGTTGTATCCATGGCTTTATTACACAGCCGAACGCCTCTACAACAAACGCCTCTAAAATGAAATTACCCGCATAACGAATTATTTGTGTCCTGGCCAAATTCCCATTCCATATGCATTGTCAACGCCTCTACTATGAGCACCAACACATATACTTGTACAACGAAAAAAATTAAGGCGTCTCACACGTCTATGTGATTCCTTTGCCCCGTACCGATGCTGTCACTCAGCTTCGCTCTGCGCTAGCACTAACGACAATGCCATCGAAACCCTTGGAGAGCATTTCGATGTCAGAGAGTGTTAAGTCCTCCTGCACTGCTCCAGGAATCGCTCACCTCGTACGATGCTTATTGTCACACGGAAGCGGGCACGACGGCTACCGAATACGTTGCAGTTTATGATGACGCGATGATGTAATTGTAAGTGTTGACTGGCGACGTCTTCAAAGCCATGACTCAAAGCGCCGTATCATATTGAGATATCCTTCAGCGAACTCTGAAAAACGACTTCAGCATTAATCCCCGCTTTGTGTCATATCTCTTACCAACTTCTTGTGATGATGAAGCATTTAATATGTTTTAGGGGCGAAGCTCCTTATGGCGGCACCCGTTCCGTCCCCGTCGTAGTAGTAGTAGTAGTGTGTAACCAGTCTCAGAAAAATTAGAAAAAAATTCCGAAGTTGTGTCCGTAGCGCGGAATCGAACCAGGGACCCCTCGCTTCCGAGCGCGCGGCGTTAGCCCACTACGCCACGAAGCGGACATGGACAAACGCACCACGATGGCTATAAATACCCAACATTAACGAAAGGCCGCGTTTCTAGCGCGTTTCTAACGCGTTTGTGCTAGCGCGTTACGGCCCGTGTAAGAAGCTGGTGTAAGACGCTGTGGCCTCTCCACCTTACCTTCAACGCGTTTCGAACGCGCTGCCCAAAGCGGTGGCAAGTCAAGTTCAAGTCGAGGAGCGTTTATGAATACGGGGGGTATACTCTCTCAGCAGTCATGTGATGGCGTCGGCAAACGCGGTGCACGTTCCGGCATGTGTAAATGGCTGCGTAAGACGCTGTGGCCGCTCCCCCTTACTAGAGAGTACTGCACGTTTCTAACGCGTTTGTGCTAGCGTCCCCTTAAGCGGGAGATCCGATGATTCCCTCCGGAGCTTCGCCCACTCATCATCATTCACCTCGTGGATCTGCTGTCATTTTTTTCCTAATGGGAATGCACAGCTTCTGCGAAACGCATATGCAGGATTGTAACGTAGAGCCAATCATATCCTCAAGAGCGCATTTTGCTCGACTGACAAACTATATTTAAAAGACGTTTCAATGAATGTGATATTTCACCGGACTGGTACTCCATCCTATTGAGGTGTTCATCCTTGCGAACCTTCTAGTGAAAAGGTTTCTTGTCAAAAACACCCATAAAAGAGGAGCAGCGTGTTTTTTGACGACTGTAGAGGGTAGTATACATGGCAGTACATGGTACTGCCATGCATGGTACAGTTGGCCATGTATGGCAGTACATGGTAGTACATGGTACAACTAATGTCACTAGTTCACGTATGTGGTGTCGGCATCATTGTGTCATAGCGTCTGTAATTATGTGTATGGATAGTTGTTTGTGATGCTTATTGCTCATGACACTGTGCACACTGTAATAAGTACCCTGAAAAAACTATAGAATCGCGGCCTGTGGTTATCTGGGACGAAAGTTCGATACCGCCATCGGGCACGTAATCCTATTTTCTTTAGTGTTAGCTATTCGGCAAGACAGCAACAGCGCCCAACAGCATCCAGCAGCCACCGTCAAGAAAATAGAGGGAGAGTTCGCAAAGAAATCTTATTCAATTGTCGGAAGTGCCCACCCGTGCCGTTATTCGAGGTCATTGTCTTTATCTGTAAGCATGTTAAGCAGCAAATAACAACTGGGTCATGTGCAACTTCTTCTACAAGCTTCACCCTTCAAGTGGAAAGTGAAAATATTTTACAGTCAACATGTTAGTGTAACCAAAAAAGCGCCAAAAACATTGCATGCCTATTTGCACAGTTTCTTGTAGCTGTGAGGGACATCCTAAGTGTAATGTGTAGCTAAATGTTAACGTTTGTGCATTAATTAGTAACGCTGGAAATAATTACCGAGCACTGATTGTTTAGGTATTTACATGACTTATACGAGGATTTGTTGTACGTGTACAGCAAATCCCTGGTGTACTCGGGGAACTAAATAAGGCGCCGCTATGTTTGGTGAAAGTAAATGCCAAGGGCGCTATAACGTAAACTGATTCCAAACTATTTGATTCCAATTTCTGCAATCAGCCTCCACGATTGGTCAAAACATTTACGTGCCACTGCCAATTTCGCCTGTCTGTCACGCGACGTCACGAAAACAGCTATAGCTTCCCTTCTGATTTAACGTGTACACAATGATTATGCATGATTAAACCACACAAAAAATAATCATTCCTGATTTGACGCCTTTTCACCATTAGCCCTCTGCTAACGGTCCAATGTTTTCTGGCTACGCCCACTTCGCCTGTCTGTCACGCGACCTCACAAAACCGCGAAAACTCACCACGTCAAAGTGACGTGTACGCGAAAAAAATGCATTAATATGCCGAACAAAACTTAAATTTTTTTCTGAATAGCCACAGACTGCCCCGTTCCGAAAGGAATAGAAGATGGCTGCCCGCCGATCGCTCAGGCCCTCGCTGCTCGCACCTGCCGGTGAGCATGTATTTATTTGCTAATTATAAATCTTTTTGCGCGGCAGTAAAATGTTATAGAGCCCTTTCGGCATGCATACGACATCGCTCACCAAACTCTTCCTTGCTGAGGATTTGTTTTAGCGGCATTCTCATCCTTCCGTTGCACGCCGCCACGATTTTCGACCAGCCACCGCAAGCTAAGTAAGGCGAAGCAGACCAATCGGAGAAGCCGGCACCACTCTCTTCATTCGGTTATCTTTTTTCGCTGTGCTGACTCAGATCCATCGAAGCCGTCTCCACTAGAGCGTGCTCCTCGCCTCTTGTCAGTCAATTAGATAAGAAAGACCGCTGAGCGTAGACAATGTTATCGGTTCTGAAAGCGAACATAGGTGACCTCCTATAAACGAGGAGAGTGTTTGATTGGGTTGTTCAGACAGCGCTGCGGGTCACCGCCCGATGCTTGCGTCGGTGGTTACGTAAATTTGACGTCAGGAGTTTCTAATCAAAACAGTTTGGAATCATTTTACGGTATAGCGCCCCAGGTTATGCGCAGTGTGTAGGCAAGCTTCACTGCCGTGGAATATTTGCGGCTTTTGCAATTAATTTGTATGCAAGTGATCCGGGGCATAATGTGGGTGTTTTACGAACGGCGCAGACTCTAGCCGGTTGCTTAGCAGAACCAAAATGCCACTGAGAACAAACTTTGCAAAAAACATAGGAAAGGGAGGTCCTATAGCAAATCTGTGGGCGAAGGTAAATGTCCTGGCAAAAAAAAATCGTGTATGAATGGCTCGAATGCGTATCGCGACCATTTTATGCAAGGTCTCGTAGTCTGACGTGAGATCTGTACATACATTACGCCAAGCTTACTTTTGCTAGAAACTGTGGGAATCTTTTTTTCTGTTTTGTTTATTTACGAATGACCCTGCATTACCCTTGGGAGTTACATCATCAGGGGGGGGGGGGGGGGGTTACAGCGTAGATACAAACAACGCTTCATTTTGGCAACGCTCTTGCTCTTCCGGCAGCTTGTTCCATTCCGCTACGCACTTTGGAAAAAAGGAACTGGCGAACAGGCACGTCCTGGGCAGGTATTCACGTATTTTTTGGAGTATGATCATGACACTTGGAAATATAAAACGGTTTCTATAGGTGTGTTTCCTTAATTATTACAACTTTATTGCACAATATTCGACAAAACAGCTTTAGCCTTGGTGTTCTTCGCCGCAATGACAGCGATTCCGAACTCAATTCTCGCTTAATCATGGTAACACTCCCCGTTCTATACCTGTTCAGGATAAACCTGGCCGCTCTGATTCGAATACATTCTATTTGAGAAATCAGAGTGGTTTCGGATGGATCCCATACAGAACAGTCGGTCTTACACATGTTGTAAACACAGTCCGTTTTAGCTCAGACTCGCAATATTTCAAGTTTCGCTGAACAAAGTGCAATGTCTTGCCAGATTTGGCTACTATTTCATTGACGTGTGCATTCCATGGACAATCCGCTGAAAACATGACACCTAAGCCTTCGTAAACCTCGACTGGGGTAACCACATCCTCGTTAATACTGTAGTGATTCATGAGTGGATGTCTTTTCTTAGTTAAGCACACGTGAAAGCACATTTTAGTGTTCAACACGTTCCATAGGTTACACAAGTCTCTGCAAGTCGCTCTGAAGCGCAGTCGCGTTTTGTTCACAGTAGATTTTTTGTACCACGCAGTTGTCCGCAAATAACGGCAAATATGATGTAATGCCGAGGTGTATGTCGTTAATATAAGTTTAAACATGCTACAGAAATTTTGAGAATTCTTCATGAATGTGTAAGCATTCTATGGCTCGGCTGCTACTTTGCTTTTGCTGACTTATTTAGCTAGCCTATGCATGTCTACCCATCGCTACCATTCATCAACCATTGCACTATTACAACAATTGCATGTGATAACTTGACGAATTATGCATCCACTTTGCAGATATATCGTATCACCTGAGCCGAAATGCCGTCACAACCGTTTTTTTTTTCTTGTCAAGCCACAGCTGTTTCCCCCCATTTTAATTTCCGTTTCTGGTTACGCACTTCTTTATTTTTTTTCTAATGCTAGCAATCATCGACTATTACAGTATTATAACGATTACATGTGTTTTCTTTATTTTCTTTTTATTACGACCTTGACGTGGCGACGGCGACGTAACCAGTTTTTTTAGCGCTACCAATCATCTACTATTACACTATTATAACGGTTACATGTGGTTCAATAATTTCAAAATTGACTTTGCCCCCCGCCAAAATCTGGCTGGCCCACCCCCAAAATTCATTTGGACCACCCCCACAATTTGGGTGGATCACTCCAAAAATGACTTTGCCGAATTCGAAAATTCAGTTGACCCACGTTCATAGTCGTCCTGCCCACTCCCAAAATTTCTTGAGCCCATCCCCAAAGTTTGGGTGACCCACCCTAATATTGACACTGCCAAATCCAAAAATTGAGTGGACCCACGTTCAAAACCCACTTGACCCACTCCCAAAATTGACTTGGCTCATCCCCAAAATTTGGGTGGTACACCCCCAAATTGACTGCCCGGTTCGACCACATCACCAAAAAAAGTATGGCGCGGGAGAGTCATCATGCTTTTGCATTCAATTCACGTGAGGTACGTGACCTAATAGCCTCTGTAACCTTTAACAGCGGAGCTGTTTAAGACGGAGGTTGGCCCGTATAGCGTAGACCAGAAATTTCGTCTGTAGATGACGTCACAGCGCGTTGCCTAGCAACCACTTGGCACAGCTGTGCCTCGCTTCGCCGCAGCTCCGCAGCTCCGCACCGCCCCGCCGAGCTGCTACGACCACGCACCTGCTCCGTCTATCCATGACGTCAGTTAGCGTCGCCAGCAACCACATGTGCCTCGCTTCACCTAAACATGTCGACGCTTCGCCAGGCCGCGTCTTGAAGCGCGTCGTGCGGCCAAGCGAAAATCTGCGCGTTGGCGGCGAGCCGATCCGGAATACCGTGTCGAAGCTGAAGCCGAGAAGAGGCGTCGTCGAGTCGAAGATCCTCAGTTTCGAGAACGAGAACGCGAGAGTCTGCGTTTGAGTATCCAGCGTCGTCGGGATAGCGACCCTGGCTGTAGCTTGGTCGATCACAAGCTTCGCTGTTTATCCAGCCTTGAACCACTAGGGCAAACTGCGCTCACTTTTTTTTGTTCCCTGCGATGTGGGTCATGATAGCCACGTAAACAAATTCGAATTCTCTACTTCTGCCTTGTAAAATTACAGACCGCGGAGGTGCAGAAAAAGATATCACATGCAGCTGGACAAAGCCGAAGCCCCCTTTCGTCTGGCAGCGGCTTCATAGCAAGGCTATTAAAACAAAGGTAATTGCACAGTGTAAAACAGTTATAAAATAACGAACAATGTACAAAAGAAAACAAAACAACATTATACAATATTTAGACAATATTCAAAAAGGAAAACAGAACCCACATGGTAACATACATAGCACGCAATGCACTGATTCATGAACGGAAGAGAACAAAATTATTATACACATAATAATTTAAGAGGGGAAGAAGAGTGCATTGCACGCGTTCTCTACCTGAATTTATTCGAGGGGTCAGCACTACCTAATCCTCCGCATATTTTGTCTTGTAGGTTGCTTCTCGGGCACTCAAATGAGCAAGGTAACATATACATATAGATAAGGTTTCTCTGTGTTTTTAATTTAAACCGGGCGCTCAAGCTGTATTTGTGCAAGTTGGGGATCTTCAGCACACTACTTTGTAGAAAGATATCCGCGCACGGTGAGCCCAAGAGGACATTGTGAACATGACTAAGGAACTTCTGCAAAATGTATATAGGATGAAGACGGCTAACCGTCGCTGCGGCCCCACACTAAATGACAATAGTTTAATAGGAGTAGAAAAGCAATTATAGAGGAGTAAGTTTACTGGCCTAGGAAGAATGCATTTGAGGCGACCTACGACCAAGATTAGTTGAGCCAATTTTGTTGTGATATGATCTACGTGGTGTTTCCAAGACACACAGGAGGAAAAACACTACTCCGAGACATTTAAATTGTTCAACCACATCTATACGTCGTGAGCTTAGCTTAATCCCGAAGGATCGAGGAGCTAGGGAACTGGCTTATGTTTAGGGCGGAATATGACAGCTTGTGTTTTCACTTATATGCATGCACTTCTGCTCAAACCATTTTTTTAACTCGCTCATGGTGTCATCGCATTCCCGAACACGAAGATCAAGATCATTTCCAGCAAAGAAGATGCTAGTACCATCAGCGTAGATAATAAATTTAGCAGTGGAGTTATGTTGGAAATAACATTAAGGTACATAATAAATACTAATCACCCCACTAAACTACCCTGTGGAACACTAGAAATAACAGTTCAGATTCCACGTTGTCTATGTGACAGATATGACTTAAGAATCATTAGAGCCTGTCGGCGAAAACCATAACACACTAAGTTTTTTAGGAGTAGAGTATGGTTCACTAAGCCGAATGTCTTGAGAAGTCCACGAAAACACCAATAACGAACACTTTCTTTTGAAACTGTGTTAGTATATATTCCTGTTGTTCGAGTAGTTATAACTCGTCAAATTTATTTTTCAATACCGAAATTGATTTGGTGACAGAAGATCATGCTTACTAATAAAATCTGACAACCTATTTACAGAACTTTCTGAAAAGCTTTCGAGAAGATCGAAAGCATAGATATTGGTCTATAATTTCCTAAATCATTGTGGTCTCCTTACTTATGCAGAAGCGTTAGTTTGACTGTTTGCATTTTATTACGAAATGTACTGGCAGCTAAGCATGAATTAAATATATCTGCGAGAACAGGCGCACTGACTTCTACAGCATGGTTCACAGACCGTACTTGAATACCGTCAATGTCATAGCTATCGCGGTTATTAAGGTTTTGTATTACTGATATAACTTCTGTCTTAACCGGGTTCAGGACTATTGTCCCAATATTGTAAGAATTAATGTATTTATTGGAATCATGTAATCGGTTGTTATGAGCGAGTGTTTTAAAAAAGTTGTTAAAGGCATCTGGTAACTCTAGTCTTGACCACAGCAAGTCCTGTTGACCATTTTTATCTTCAAGTAATGTTGAGTAGTATTGCGCACGTGCCTGGCGTAGCGTTTTTGTTAACCTTATCCTGTATTTCTTAAACATCCTCAGGTCATCTGCTGAACGTGTATTTGAAAACATTTTGTGGAGCTTGTTTTTCATTTTAATTTCTTGGCGTAGCTCAGAAGTTGCCCAAGGTTTGCGAGTTTTACGCTTTGATCCACGCACTTTTAATGGGAAGCTGGAACGGTAGAAGCTGTTTGAATACTTGTATAATCTCAATGTAAGCCTCATTTGAGCTACTCGCACTGCCAATGTTAATTCGCTGAACTTCAGCCAGTAAGTTGTGAAATGAGTTTCGGGCATATCATTAGTTATACACTGTTACTTAGCTTTTCCCTGTCGGTACTTTACCCCTCCAGTCTTAGTTATATTTATGAGCGATGGAAGGTGGCCACTGATTGCGCATGATATTACGCCTCTTTCAGCTATCGGTTGTGAGGAGCTCGTAATCAGCAGATCTAGAAGACGTGCACTTTTTGCTGTGACCCTTGGTGGCATTTTAATAAGGTTCACAAATCCGTTGGAACCCAAAATCGTGTTAAAGTCTGAAGTAGAAAAAGTTATCCTTCAACAAACCAATATTTAATCTCCAGCTATTAGTGCGTATTTGCTATCTGTTATAAGCGAAAGAAAATCATCATAAAATTCCAAGAACTTAACAATATTTCCCTTAGGAGGACGATCGCAAACAGAAAACACGAATCTGCCCGTACAGACTGACATAATTTTCAAATCGTGAGTAATTAGGCAGTACGAGTCCAACTTGCCGCATTCAGTGTCAATAGACACAAGCAGCAGCAGCTGATGCTGCTCTGAAACAGATCATAAACTTACCCGCAAGTCAATTAACCAGAAACTAGAACAGCTGAAGCCACAGCAGCAGCCGCAGCAGCTGCTGCTCGAATAACCTGCAAACATGCATTCAATAACCTGCAAGAAAAGCAGTTTTTCACATACGTTGTTCACGGCTTGCTGCCGCTGCTGCCACGTTACCGGCGGCTGGGCTCCGCTTTTCGTGGGTCGAGCTGCGGGCTGCGCATGCGCAGATAAAGACTTGCAGGCAATCCACGCGAAATTCGCAGCCAGAAGTCGACGAAACACTTCGTATACTCCGTCGGTAGGGCCTCGAAGCAGACAGCTATTAACCGAGGAAGTGCAAGAGGGGATGTTGAAGATTAATAAGCAGCGTTAAAAATACCTACCCAAACTTTATTTTCCCCGCATTTTTATGCCTTATACGAGGCTCTTCTTTCTGGGGTTTTACGTGCCCAAACCAGTTCTGATTATGAGGCACGCCGTAGTGCAGCGCTCCGGATTAATTTTGACCACCTGGGGTTCGTTAACGTGCACTACAGCGCAAGCACACGGGCGTTTTTGCATTTCGCCTCCATCGAAATGCGGCCGCCGCGGCCGGGATTCGATCCCGCGATCTCGTGCTCAGCAGCACAACGCCTTAGCTGACTAAGCCACCCCGGCGGGTCTTATACGAGGTTCACAGTAAGCTTCCCCGGTGTTCACCGTGAGCTAAACAAATCACCTTGTTTATGTTTGGTTAAAATTATAGACATGTTATGGGTGAAGTGCAGGCGAAATTCAAAGTATCGACTAATTATAGCCTTAACAGTAAATTACGCATTGAAGCGAAATGTAGCATCACACGTGTGCCTTACGATCGATGCAGAATTTATCCCGCTGGCCAGGGAGAACTACGAACACCAAAAAAAATTTAGTGAAAATTTGGCGAATAATACTGTGAATCTGTGTGCATATTTAAAAGCATTTGCATGAAATACAACGTTTGCAAGATATTTTTTTAAAGAATGCTCGAAAGCGTTATGTGCGATAAAGGTTTCAATCCTGAGTCCTATCCGGGAAATCTTTCGAAGTATGTTGTTTAGTCCTAGGCAACTGAAATATCTACTGCAACTGTTATAAAGGTGCAGATTCGCTGGAAATTGAGGTATAATTCTGCAAGTTGACACACGTTTACTGGCTTGTTTAGAGCATTTCAAATCAGGCTCGGGCTTTTATTTGCTTTTGTGGTTTTTAAATGCGAAGCATTTCTTGGCGAGCATTTGCCACTTTGACAGTATCTATCTAACTATCTAGCTGCCTACGTCTTGGTGCTCTCATGGTCGTTTCGTTAGCATGGAATGTACCAAAATTGTCATACTGTGGCAAGAGTGTATGACAAACATAAATGATAGGTCATGACATGAAATTATGATATGTGTGTCATGTAGTTCATGAAACAGCCGCCTACGTCTTGGTGCTCTCATGGTCGTTTCGTTAACTTGGAATGTACCAAAATTGGCATTGTATGACCAGAGTGTATGGCGAACATAAATGATAGGTCATGACCTAGTTATCATGACAAACTGGGAATGTACCAAAATTGGCATTCTATGACCAGAGTGTATGGCGAACATAAATGATAGGTCATGACCTAGTTATGACAAGCTTGGAATGTACCAAAATAGGCATTGTATGACCATTGTATGGCGAACATAAATGATAGGTCATGACCTGGTTATCATGACATGCGTGTCATGTAGGTCATGAAACAGCCGCTGACGTCTTGGTGCTCACATAGTTAAAAAAACCAAAGTTTCAAAGAATCCAGAATATAATGATGCTAATGGGTGCAAGTAATGCTATGATAGTAACTATAGTGATAGTGAATACAATAACGACCATGACTCAGCAAAAAATGACAAATACTCAACGAAAAAGATTACCACCCAAAAACCACCGGAATGTGTTCGGACGTGGGCACTAAGTGAAGGAAAAACTAAAGAATGTAGGTAGACGCCAGTCGAAGGCGTATTCTGATAAGGAACCCCGTTGAAAGCAAAAATAAACTTAGGAAATGTCTTCGCCGAGAAGACAGAATTTGTTCTAGAACGTTCATCAAGTGAAAATGTTGGTGTTTTAGGTTCGCTCTCACAACAGAAAAGCATAATCAAGGTTTGTGGACTCCTTGCATTGATTGTCTTTCAGGGAGCCAGCGTTGTCAGTCCTTTAGCGCACGCTTGTGTTTTCATCGGTGGATCTCACTGCGGTAAAGCTAAGAGACGCCTACGTTCCTCATTGCCATGCTCTCCAAGCAATTCAGCGCTATGGGGTCCCAAAAGTCAGCAAGGAGACATTGTCGCAGGCCTCAGGTAGCGCTATGGGTATTGGTGTCGTGGTGCGTGCTGCTGCCATACTTAGTCCAAACCGCGCTAGCTCAAAATGCCAAGATTGCTACCGGCCGGAGTGCGTCGGAAGGAGCGACGTTGACGAACCCGGATAACACTGTCGGCGAAACGGAGAAAATCGACTTCGCGCAAGTTGCTCGAGACGTGGTGGCCGCGGGCGTTTCCAAAGTGCCGCCGTCTTTGACACGAAAACTTCTGGAAGCCGACGTGCGGCCCGAGTGCAGCACGGCGCTGGTCCGGACCATGCGAGCCTTCCAGAACCTCGAGCCGTGGGCCCTGAGACGTGAGTATAGCTTTATTTGTTTCTAAGTGTATACAAATATGAACGATCCTCTTCCAAAGGCTTATAAAATAATTGCGTAGCTTGCACTAGTGGCGCAAGGCTAAAGAAACAGCGGAGCTGATCGGCACCTAGCACTACCAAGTCATCCCCAGCATTTTATGGAATTTTTTTATTATTGATCGACTATCGATTACCTATTGATAGGCTATCGCAAGGTATTTGCCACGTATTTGGGCTAGGTTATGCACTACGAAGTCATCCCCAGAATTTTCCTGAATTTATAAATATTGATTGAATATCGATTAGCTATTGATAGGCTATCGATTGGCTATCGCAAGGTGAAGCGAGGTGCAGCTGTGTGCAGTGACGTCATCGCTAGGCGAGGTTTTGCGAACGCTACGCGAGGAAACGAAAAGCTTAAACAGCTCCGCTGTTAAAAATCACATGTGCGCCGGTCCACTCTTGCCCACACTCCCACTCCCCACTCTCCCAAAGTAGTATTTATACAAATTTGTAATTAGTGGCGCGTTAACTCTCAAGACTTTCGTAAACGCTGTCTATATGTGTTTTTGATAAAACCGAGAATATGGAACAGCGTTATACGACAATGGAAATTATACTTCAGGGTGCATTTTGTGCCAAACGCTGTGTGTCGCAGTTTTCGACTCAAGTGGAAAGTACCCCACGGGGCTCTTCGAAGGTGCGCACGTCGACCTGGGCTCGTTCGACGAGTGCCTTGAGACCGCCGTGCGGGACAGGCACGGAAACATGTTGTCCCGGGGTCAGTACTGCAACTTGCTTGTCTACACTAAAAATGCGACAGCAATGGAAGTATCGAACTTCATCTCCAATGCATTTCACCCGAGGGTAAGCAAAATCAAATAATATAATTGTCTTATTCCTAAGATACATGGCGCAACACAATTAAATATTACTGCAGCGCGCACACAAGAAATGACGACACAAGGCAAATGTAACACACAGTAAAGTCGTAACACAGCTTTTGCACTGGTTGTCTAGGTGTTAGTAGTTATCTTCGTCGAGTGAATTTCGATGTTCTTTAAGATGGTTATTGACACCCCGACCGGTTTGGCTTATGTAAACATTGCCGCTATTTAATGGTAACACGTACACTACGCCGACTTCACATTTTACGAACTTGGAGTTTTCTTTTAAGGCGCAGACACACTTAATTTTGTTTGTCTGGTCAAACTTTTGGCCACCGCTTGACAGATACCTTGCAGCTTGTCAGGAGGGCTGAAAACAACATAAACACCAAACCTGCTGGCAACGTTCTTTCGTTCGTAGGAAAAGCGATGGACATAGGACCT
This sequence comes from Dermacentor silvarum, assembly GCF_013339745.2. Taxonomy (NCBI): domain Eukaryota; kingdom Metazoa; phylum Arthropoda; class Arachnida; order Ixodida; family Ixodidae; genus Dermacentor; species Dermacentor silvarum. Next base: position 147,263,774 of record NC_051156.1, read on the forward strand.
CATTTCTTGCGTGCACGCTGCAGTTTCATAATGAATAGCTACCAACTCGCCCAACTTTCAGTTCTTTTACAATTAAACGAGCTCACTCTAATTCAAACGTTCCGATATCGAATCTTTCTTGGTATGTGTGGACAAAAAGTCAGATATGTAGTAAAGTGGTAACACACTTTCTCAATACGTGACTTCCTTGTGGTGCAATATTTTCCCGGGGCATAAAGTATTATCCCTCTTGTAGGTATGCTTTTTTCTCTGGTGTTTTGCTCAAGTATAGTTGCTGTATTGCCATACTAATGCTTTCCTATCAAGCAGTAATTTAGCGTACAACATTAGAGAAGCATGCTGCCAGAAACAGGAGTGTCAGTTATAATTGAATAGACAAATTTCTCTCTAATAAGGGTACGTCTGAGCAGTGGTTACGTAAAGTGCTTGCTCTTTCCATGTTATAACGGCGCTATAACACGACTTGCTTCGCAGTGTTCACGATCTCCGCGAATAGCGCAACTTTTATGCCAACACAAATATAAGCAGCACTAGCAAGAGACACTAGTATCTAAGACAAGGTACTCAATTCGTGCGAAAGCCCTACCGCATGAATTATTCTTTCAGAGCAGTACTTTATTTTCATTTATTATTTGAGGCTACCGATGTCGGTCACGTTCGAGTAAACGAAAAGACAACTGTCTCTTGTCTGAAAGTCCGTTTCAATGTCAAAGTTGAAAGCTGTTTTTCTTTTGTAGACTGTTGCTTAGGAAAAGCTATACGCTGGAAATTCAAATCGCAGCGTTAGCACCGCTGAATTCGCGAGTGCCTGTAAGAATTCAGGTGGCGGGGTTCCCCTGTTGCCACGCCTGTCTTAATAACATATCGTTGCCATTGTCTCATGTTTTGTGTTCAGCGCTCCAAGTATTCATGGCATGATGGTTGTTAATTTCATCGCTGCTTTTTTTTAGCTCCGCTATTTCAGCGACTTCGTTTTACCTCCAGGACATCCCATTGCTCGCCTGGGAGTATGCTTTATCGATGACTGTAACCAACATGACCTACAGGTTTTGGCCAACTCAGGTAAGCCAAAACGAAAAGAAAAAAAATATTTTTCTTCACTATTTGAATGACAATGCTGATGATATACTGATTAACTTATTGCTCTCCAGGTCGTATGGTATATAGATGACTGCAACGTTCTTGTCGTACGGTTTACGGCTAACTGAGGTGCGCCAAAAAATCTAGAAAAACAAAATCGGCGCAGCTCCACTGACTTAACGTCACGAAGACTGATCAAACTGTGGAGCTGGTAGCTTCAACTTGGCTTTTACATCCCGATGAGTCTCTTCGTACCTTTGCCGCGACGCCGCCTCCCTCACTCGAAACTCAGGGTCTTCGGATCTTCGCTGTCGCTCAGCCTCAGCTTCCCTTGCTCGGAACTCTTGGTCGGCACGTCGTTGTTGGGCCCATGCTCGAGCAACTTGCTTTCGTCTTTCCTGCCGCACCGCTTCTTCTTCCGGAGACAGTTGCTTCTTCGTCCTCGCCATACTCGTCGCCGAACGTCGGAATGCTCTGCGCCGACTGTGCACGCTTTTATACTGTGCGGTGGGAGTCGAGCCCTGGGCCCTCGAGCTTATGTGGGAGTCGAACCCACCACCTTTGCCGTTAAAATTTAGGCACACTTAAGGCACTCAAACCCGCGGCCTTTCGTGGGAAAATAAAGTAATAAGAAGTAACAACGCATTCGAATGAGAATATCACGTAATTTAATGAATGTCTGTTGAGCACGCAGGCTTTCGCATTCACCCACTTTGGGGTGTGCTAAAGTGACAATTTTTTTTCATTTTCAAATCACTCGGACATCGCTCGTACACGCCAGTGCCAAGGAATCATAATGAGAAATATTTATATAACAAACCATTGTTCATTACCAATATTCGCTGTTAAAACGTTACACTATGTCATTTCGTAAAAGCAGTGGCTTTGAAGTTCCTAACTTGTGGTTATGTTTAAGGCTACCGTTAAACTAGACCACAGATACAGTGGGGTCGAGCGGCGACTTCATGTGCGCCAGTACCTTAAATTAGGAACAAACTTACAAATGATTATGCTATCTGACTATGCTCACAAAGCTCTTGGAGATAGCATAGTCATTTGTAATTTTGTTCCTAATTTAAGGTGTTGGCGCACAGAAAGTCGCCGCTCGAGCACGCCAGTTAAAGATTTGGGCGGCTGTACTTCCGGATGTAGCAGCACATGATTGTGGTGGATCCTCGGCACGAGCCGCGCTCGATGCCTAGCTTATTTTGTATCGACCTTCCCGCCTCACTGAATGCCAGCATTTCATAATGTACTTAGAGGTTGGCTTCGATTTGTTCGGCTAGCATATTGCGCTCGCCATGGTAGTGGTTTGGATCTGGCTGCCTGTAACATCAGTCCCATAGCCCACTTATATGCTCTGCGGGTCACGATGTCTGTTTTGACTGCCTCCGGTATTTTTAGGATGAGGTACGGTAAGTGTAGATAATTCGCCTAAAGACAAAGGCCTGGAATAATTTGATTAGCTTGGCTTTTTTCATGCCTGCGCGTTTGTTTGCGATTCAGGACAATAATCTCAGAGTTTACTGCACGCTGCCGTTCAGCTTGCTTAGCATTTCGGTGTATGCCATGTTTTCCTGGGCGAGAAGACTGCGAATTCACTCTGGCAAATATTTTCCCCCTTATTTGCACTCTGATGTCCACCAGGAATTTTCTGTAGGTCGGGCTGGGACGCGCCATTGTAATAGGTGTTCTTACTTTTGTAGTGAGCGTGCTAGCTCTCAACTCCTAGCATACTGCTCCACCACCATTGTAGCAATGATGTGCATCAGCACGTCATCGAAGTAAGAATGCCAGATGAAATACGTCAAGAAGTTTGTTGCTTGTAAGCGTGGCGTAGTGTATAAGGTACCAATGACATGCGGCAGATACTATGTCAGCCAAACTGGCCGTTGTCGAAATGTGCGCCGGCGGGAGCATAGTTGCTCGTTACGATATCCCCATTGTGCCTATTTGGTCCAGCACTGCACCACGTACAGATACCAGCCACAGTTTGGAAGAACCGCCGTGCTCTACCGGCATCATGACTCGTCCACTAGGGAGATGCCCGAAACGTATTTCATACATTGTGCGGAAGACACGTGCGTCAGCCAGGAGTCTGTATCGTCGCTGAAAGAAGAGAATGATTTCATTTACACCCTATGCTAATGTCTTTCTTTTTCATTTATGTTCTTATTGTCGCACGTGGTACTCAAGTTTCGGGTTTTTACAAAAAGTCTATCTATCTATCTATCTATCTATCTATCTATCTATCTATCTATCTATCTATCTATCTATCTATCTATCTATCTATCTATCTATCTATCTATCTATCTATCTATCTATCTATCTATCTATCTATTACTATCTATCTATCTATCTATCTATTTAACTATATCTGTGTGTATGTCCGTGTATGTCACTAACAGTTTTCTTGCCAACTACGCTCACTGGGAAGTCCTTGATGTAATGGGTAAAGCATTGGGCTACTGGCGTTGAGAGAACCGGGTTCAAAACCAACTGCCGGACCAACTTGGGTCACCGTCTATGTAGCACTGGATATGTGCCGCTCATCGGTTAAGCTATTTCACGCCAACTTCTGTTACTGGGTATGTAGCCCACCTTATGTGCCGCTCTTGAATGAACCTCCTTGACGCCAGCTTGGTTCCCTGGGTCTGAGCCACTGGGTATGCGCCACTTTTCAATGACCCTTTTGCCTGAAAACTCGGGTCACCGAGTATTCCGTCCTTCAATGGACCTCTTTGACGCCAGCTTCGGTAACTATGTGCCACTTTGTATGCGCTGTTCTTCAATGGCAAAAAACAACTAATAACACAAGATTTCTCCGGTGCTTGTTGGGAACTAAACGCGCATCATATTATTCAGACAAACTCCTCTAAAGGTAGGTTCACACAAGCGCCATGTGTGGACTTCGTGGCGGCATCTCTGAGGGACCCAGCGTGTCCCGAGGGAAGCGCGTAAGAGGAACCCGGCTGGTTACACGCCTTGCATTTCTGTAGTCGCAAATACGGTGTGTTACTACTTGGCTTCACTGCTAATTGCATTGACATCGACATTGATCGTTAGATGTAGTCAGAGGCAATTTCAATGCGTTAGGATTCTTTGGGTTCTTCAGGAGACCCTGAAACGATTTTGATTATTTAATTACTTGTAGCACGGTACTTTGTTGCAAACGACGAGTTTGCAAAGTCACGAAGCCGTTTGAAGCAAGAAGGACGATGTTTAGGCCAACCCATGTGACAACTGTCATTACCTGGCTGGCTGAGTCACTATGCTTCGTAGCTCCCGTAGACACTAGAGGCGCCGTTCCTTCTCGTTATTGTAATAAAACTCTATGCTTGAAACGGTAAACTCGTAAACGGCGTCTTCGCTGCGCCGTTCCTAGATTGGCGCCACCATGCTGTTAAACGCGTTGGGCGTAAGATGCCAGATACATACGAAAGACTACCTCCAACTCGGCAAAAAAGCATCACTTAAAAAAAAGAAAGCTATTTGCATTAACAGGGCAGAAAGAGTAAGAGAGATGAGTTCTGTCATTTAAAACATATGATGCGCTTGGAGCGTGTACATATATGTATAAAATCTCTTGCAGCGCTTGTTTCGTTGCGTAACTCTGTAGAGAATAGAGTCGGCAACCGGTACATCTGCAGCGGTAGCGCAGATACATATACTACGGCTCGATATGCCTGTGCTGTCGCCCTTTGGTTCATTCGGGCGATGTGCTATTTCCGTGGAACGGAAGTTGGCGGGAGACCGCGAGAAGAGCAAGTTCTGCCGTAAAAACAATGAATAGTTACTGAATGAAACTGCTGACATGACGCCACTTATGCTCATGCTTGCCGGCAGGTCGCATGAAAACATATTCATACCTATTATGAGTAATTTACTTGCTGTGTTTGTCTTCTTCCAGTGAGCCTTCCGTCCATCCGTCTTGAAATGTCGAACTGCGTGACTGCAGAACCGAAGCCGTGGAGCCATATACAAATAGGAATTGTGTAAGTTGGTCAAAAGACACACAACTTATTCTAAAGTTGTTGTACTCTATTGGCGCACATTGCTCATTTGTGTAAACGAAAGCATTTTGACGTTACACGGTCTTGAATGTGCTGGTGTGATTTCTTGCAGCGTCCTGTAGACCGCAGATTGTCGAGAGGTGCTTGTAGAGATTTCTTGCTCACACAGAAATAAAGGTAAATGCTATTAAGAATGCATCCTAACAGAGAAAGCACATTTATTAGTTATTCAGAAAGTGACAAGTTGTTATCGCAAAAGTCTCAGGGGACAGTACTGCAACCGCTTTCCTCAAGAGCCGTCGATAAGCTTATGGGATTACCAGCATATTAGCCAACAAATGAACAGCCTTAACACTACGTAGGGTCAAGAGCATCCTTTGCACACGGACTCTTACAATTAAGAATTGAAAAACAAGAAATAAAACGCAGTTTTAAGTTGATGCAAGTACCCTAAACCACGATAATTGAAAGTACATGAGCACGATAAATTGATGGCTGAATTCGGAAATGTTTCATTCGCAACATCATTGCAATTAGCAGGTAAACTTTTTTCATGATTGCATGTGCAAGATACTAATCCATGAGCACCTGAATTTTTAAACTTTCTTTAAACCTTCTATTTTTGAAATTTCTTCTCATTCACAGGATGGTAGAAATAACCCAATTATCACTCAATGAGACAGTACACAAGGATTACGTCTACTCAAAATCAGCGATTTGTCGACCTTATGAAGCATTTATACCAGGAAAGTGTTTATTTTTGAAATATTTCAAGCCTTTCTCGGCGAATAAGTACGCTCAGTAATATAAGCAAAGCGTACTGCACCTGTAAGCGTGTTTCCTTATTGCGCCTATTATCACCCCTTAGACCCACGAAAAACGGCGTTTGAGCGAATTAGTACACCCGTATAAAAGGGAGGTTTTTTGGAGTTGTACCATTTTGTCCAATGGATAGTTTGCTGAAATGTACACTACGTTTTCTTTTTACAGTGATATATTTTCATTGTATGACTTACCACATAGTCTTTCGTATCATCCGCCGAAGTAATTACAAAGTGGTTTCTGATGCGTTTATGAAAAAATTAGGCGAAGAAACTCTACCCATGCCGCAGTATACCAGAATTTGAACTGTGGACCTACGGATTGCCAGTCGGAAGTATTGCCCCTCGGCCAAGCCGCCGACAGTACTGAAGAGGATATCATAGCTCCTGAAGAGTGCGGTGGTGCCACTAGCTGCTGTAATGGCTCTTCAGTTTATCTATAAACCAGCACCAAAGCGAAACAAGTTGAGAGAAGCAAGAAGTAAAATATGAAAGGCAGGAAGAAGAGAAACGAACAAAATAGTTGTGTCGCTCTACATTTTGACCAGCGAACGTCGCCTCCGCAATAATTCCTGTGTTCTGATCCGTAGCAGGCTGCTCCGCATGCATATGCAAATGTTTATTCCACCCGATACTACATGAAACAGTGCAAGACGTACAGCGCATAATGTTGCACCCGCGCCGATGGTACACCAGAAAGAATGTCCGCTTGAAGAACGATGATTGGCTGACGCGCTATGATAAGCTGACGCTTGGTATGTGATCTATAAAACAAAACCAAGCTTAAACAAGTTAGATGTAGCCAGTAGTAAAATTCTAGAGGAAGGTTAGGAACTAAATTAAAAAAAGCTGTTTCTCAGCAATCACTACCAGGGATGCCAACTACATGAAGTAGATGGTTCACAACCAGAGCCTACTGCAACCATTTGACGTGCTAGAACAGTGACATGCAGAAACCGCAGGGAAATAAACTTTATGGCTTGAAGCACCTTTGTTTAAGTTTGGGCTCTGGGAGCAGTGCTTCGCGAGCCGCAAGCGCAAATAACAAAGGCTTGCAACAAAGGCACAATGTTTGATCAGGTATATATAAAAACATATTGCCGCCGAGACGTGGTCAAATTCAAGTAGTGCGTTTTTCGCATTATATTCCATGAGAGATTTAGCATGGCTCAGTTTCATCGGCAGCGTTTATCGCTGCACGAGCAGCCCGGTGAACCTGCCATAAAGGCATGCGCACGACGCCACCCCGCTGGGCAGAAGAAGAAGTAGAGAAGGTGGAACAGTGGTCGAAGTCAGAACATGACTGATTTGCACTACGCTAGAATTATGACAGTTGTGGTCAGAGATTTGCTCTTGGTAAATAGGTTTGTTTTATTGACCAGTGTTGCTAAAGGTCGCTACATGTATGGTAGAGGTGCAAAGTAGCAGTCGAATCATCACAAACGCAGAGACCTCCGCCCCCTCCACCAGCATGTCGATCCGGTGGAAGTTTCCAATGCACCAGCAGGCCAGCCACTGTATTCGAGGTGATGCATCTCAATTCGCACCTCTGCACTTCACACTGAGGGGAAGTCGAACAAATGACGCCGCTACTATTACAAGCCAGGTAACACCGGCGCAACCGGCGCAACCGGCGCAACTGATGGTAAGCCAACCTAGCAGACCGCAAAGTTCCCATGACGACTCATTCGATGACGTCGAGGATGGATTGGATTAGCAAATTTTAACGAATGGGACGAAAGACGGAAGTTCCACAACGTATATTTCACATTGGAAGGCTTTTGGAGAATGAGGTATGAAACCACTAGACTTCTCATCCTCTTAGAGGAGATTTGGAAACAGCAGGCTACGCAAGCCAAGACTGATGGCATAGAAAAGGCGTAAAATGATCTTCACGCGAGGAATCAGCGCACAAAGGAGAATGTGGAGAGGTACATCGAGGACATGTCCCGCCTGCTTAAGCGTCCTGATTCCAACACGAGCGAAGATAATAAACTAGGCAATCTGATACGTGATGTATAACAAGAACTCTTCGCGGATCTTGTCCGCAACCCACCACGCACGGTCGCCGAGTTCAAATCAGAAGCACAGCCGTGGAAAATACGCTACAGCAGCGGGGCCGGCTAATCAGTTGTGTGAGGAATTACATACCCATCATTATCATCATCATCATCATCATGAAGCTGAATAGGAGGTATAGAATGAAGGTAGTAAAAGCCTACGCCCCAACCTCCAGTCACGATGATGAAGAAATAGAACAGTTTTATGAAGATGTTGAAATAGCGATGAGCAAGGTGCAAACTCAGTATACTGTTGTCATGGGCGACTTCATTGCAAAAGTGGAAGAAAAGCAGGCAGGTGAGCAAGCGATTGGCAACTAGGGCGTCGATTCTAGGAACACTAGAGGATAGATGTTGACAGACTTCGCTGAAAGGAATAGGCTCAGAATTATGAATATCTTCTTCAGGAAGCGCAGTAACAAGAAGTGGACCTGGGAGAGCCTTAATGGAGAAACAAGAAATGAAATAGATTTCATACGCTCTCTGCCGATCCCAGCATAGTGCAGGATGTCAAAGAGTTAAGTAGGGTAAAGTGCGGTGGTCATAGGTTACTGAGGCCTAGGATTGCTTTCAATATGAAGAGCAAGATTAGTCAAGACGAAAGAGGCCAACCTAGACGCAGTAAGGGTAAAAGCAGACGAATTCAGGAGGGTGCTCGCAAACAAGTATGCAGCTTTAGAAGAGAAAGATGAAGATCACAAAGAAGTAATAAATGAAACCGTAACCAGTCTGATCTCAGAAGCAGCAATTGAAGTGGGAGGTAAGGCACTAAGGCAACCAGTAGGTAAGCTCTCTAAATTAACAAAGTACCTAATAAAGAAACGATAAAGCATGAAAGTGCCAAACTCAAGAGATCAGATAGAATTTGCTGAACTGTCAAAACTGATTAAGAAAAAGTAAGTAAGCGATATTCGAAATTATAACGCGGGAAAGATTGAGAGAGCCGTAAAACTACTTTCATTCGAAAAAGTGATGACCAGGATAGAGCACTGCACGGGCCCATTTTTTCAGCCCGGGCCCGGCCCAAGCCTGTTTCTACGTTGGGCTGCGCACCCCAGCCCGACCAAACGTTTTATGGCGAGACCCGGGCCCGCTCCGGGCCCGGAAATAATCTACGTTACCCGCCCGGCCCGGCCAACCACCCCTTTACCTTAGGGCCGAGCCCGGCTCGAAACCGGCTCGAACCCGGCCCGAGACCGAAAAAGACATGTTTTTCAGAGTCGAGACGCTCGAGGGTTACTGGCTGCACGTTACATGCACACCACCAGAAAGTCCAAGCCCGGCCCGGGCCCGCGTCAAAAAACCAGAGCCCGGTACGGTCCCGGGTCAAAGAGCAAATGCTGTTCCCGAGCCCTGCCCGAGCCCGTGAAAAAACTGCCCTAGTCGGCCCGGACTTTTGGGTAAGCCCGAGCTCGTGCAGTGCTCTAGACCAGGATACAGAGACTCCTTCTGCAACTAGCGATGAAGTTAGAAGGGCCTTGCAAAAGCAGTTGAGGAAAAAATAATAAAAGTCAATTTAATAAAAGACGGATTAGATATTATGCATGAAAAGCTTGCGATCCTTTATACGCAATGCCTCACGACTTCAAGTGTACCAGAGAACTGGAACAATGCCAGCGTTACACTAATCCATAAAAAGGGAGACGTTATAGAACGGAAACATTATAGGCCCAATAGCTTGCTTTCAGTACTGCACAAAATATTCACCAAGATAATTTCCAATAGAATCAGGGCAACACTTGACTTCAGCCAACCAAGAGAACAGGCTGGCTTCGGGAAAAGATATTCTACAATGGATCACATCCATGTCATCAATCAGGTAATCTGGAAAACTAGGGAGTACAATAAACCTGTACACATAGATTATGAAAACGCATTTGATTCAGTAGAGATACCTGCGGTCATAGAGGCATTGCGTAATCAAGGAGTACAGGAGGCACACTGAATATCTTGGAAAAACGTTTACAAAGATTCCACAGCTACATTGGTTCTACACAAGAAAAGTACAAAGTTACCTATCAAGAAAGGAGTCAGTCAAGGAGGCACAATGTCTCCAATGCTATTCACTGCAAGTTTAGAAGTATTCAAGCTCATAGACTGGGAAGGCTTAGGAGTGAGGATCAACGGCGAATATCTGAGCAACCTTCCGTTTGCAGATGATATTGTCCTATTCAGCAACAATGAGGACGAATTACAGCAAATGATTGAGGACCTTAACCAAGGAAGTGTAAGAGTGGAGATGAAGATTATTATGCAGAACACAAAGATAATGTTCAATAGCCTGGTAAGGAAACAAGAATTCAGAATTCATGTTTTTTTCTGGAGGCCTGAGAAACGGTCAGGAAGCTATGTGAGCTCATCGAGTCAGTAAACAGGGAAGGGATCAGCAGGTTACAGTTACCTCAGACTCTAACGGCAATGCCTATCGTCGATGTTGTTCGGCACCAAGTGAGCCATGTCATGTGGAATCCACAGTGTTAGACATAACCAGCACCATGGGTCCCAACGTAGTCCGATGTGCTTACACAACCTGCTGTAGAGAGTAGTACACCAGTTGCGACGTCTGCTGCCTAACAGCAAATAGCACACAGCGAACCCCATCTGGTGGAACCAATGGTCTCCTATCGGCCGACAGCACGCAGTGCACCTCGTCTGGGGGAGCCAAGATCACGGAAAATTCACGTTTGCCATTAACACGAACGCAGGCAACACCACCTAGATAGCTCAGGGAATACGCACTCCGATCTATGACGACATGCTACCTGGTCAGAAATTTTTATTGCCAAGGCTGGAGTGGCGAAAGCGGTGACGTCAAAATCCCTGTTGCTTACGCGGGATCATTGCCATTAGATGCTATGGCAGCCAGGCCAGGTACCATGACGCCATGATCGGGGTGCATTTGTCTCGTGCTATCTAGGTGGTGTTGGCGCAGGCCTCTATGTTTCCACTGCGGTGAGGTGCGTCGTCTGCATCGGTTGTGTGCGTACCGCCAAGCCGGTCTAAGAGGTTTTCCCCTAAACGCGCTATGCCCTATAAATGATGAACGACCGACCGAGATTGAGGAGTGCTTGTCCACTAGCCACAGCCTCGTTATTCCTCGCGAAGCCCAACCACGGCCACTGTCACCTATGCACTACCAACCGCCCATACTACGTGCATCCCCAAGACCCCTATAGCGTCGTTTACCAAGCCCACACAAGCAAAACTAAAGTGAGCGACTTGTGTAGGCGTGGTCGCTGACAACCATAGTTACGAAGATCCTCCACTACAGAGTGAGACGACAAGATATTGCCGGTAAACAGGTGCAGTAACAAAAATATTGCATCACTTTCTACAGTTGATAAATGATTAATGTGAGTTGATTGCATTAGTCGAAACCGGCGCTATTCATATGGTAATAAGTGGCGAAATGGAGAAGAAACTAAAGAAAGTTTTGATGCAGTGGACAGAGTACAGATACGCACGGAAGGTGGGCACCTTATTACGCCTCTCGGCAGATGCGGCGTAAGAGTTGAGATACTATGCTTGACTTAGCTCTTAGATTTCATTGTACTGCAAGATTGACCAAAAGAACTTATACTAGGCATATTTTTCTGCAAGCGAACGGCGTCATCAATAACTTACGCAGGTCCAGTGTATCGTTATCGACTAATCAGACTATCATCATACCATATAGGTTAAGCAGCGCACTGACAAGGACAAAGTTTAGAGACACAAGAATACACGACAATCGCTGCACTCGCAACTATTTTATTTTAGAACGAACACTTCGTCTTTATATACATCTTTAGTAGGATGATTAATTACCAACTAGCCCAACTTTCCGCATTACTAATCAGACAATACTTGTTGAAAAATCGAAGCAGCGATGACTTACTGCATTGCGCTTTGTCGATGATGGCCTAACTGTGCATCTACTCTGCAGTGCAATGATTCTTGGGAAAAATGAAACATCGCACGACCGTGAAGTGCATAGAGGATGCCAACAGAGCGCTGTTCTTGAAGAACGGCATTTGCATGGCTCGTGCTCTTGCTTTCTTTCACGATGGGCGTGCAGATGTCCTACTTACAAATTACGAAAATTAATTCCAACAGATCGTACAACCAACATCTATTGCTGATTTTCATGACTCCTGGGCAGCCATTCAGTTATACAGCCTAATGATATCGTCAGCTGCTCTGCCAAAGACCTACCCACAATGTAGACGCAGCGATTGCAGTCAACCCTAGGCTTCCGGTGATTCAAAAAGAATGGTTGCACGACCTCATAAAGAGTTTTCCTGGCTGCTGCTTCAATTTCTCCAAGGTGTGGCACACACTGATTACAACAAGGCACCTAATTATAACAGATGACGTCACGAGACCGCTATGCCAGCTTCCGTATATAGCGCCCCCAAAAGAAACAGATATTATCCAGAAATAGGCACAGGAAATGCTTGCAGATGATGCAATTTAGCCTTCCCACTGTCCATGGGCGTCTCCCGTAGTTCTTGTCAAAAAGAAAGATAACACACTTTGGTTTCATGTTGACTTTAGGAAACTGAACTGGGTTACTTAATGCGACGTATACGCCCTTCCGCGCATTGTTGACACTTTAGATCGTTTAAGTTGTGCCTAGTTTTTCTCGCCTCTGGATATCAAATGCGGATATTGGCAAATTGAAGTGGATGAGCCGGTTCGTCAGAAGACAGCATTCGAGACACGAGATGGCCTGTACGAACGTAAGGCACTTGCATTCGGCCTATGTGCGGCACCAGCCACCTTCCAGCATATGATGGCCACTGTGCTCTCGGGATTAAAATGCATTTGTGTTTAGTATAATGGATGATGTGGCGATAATCTACGCCACATTTGACCAACAGCTAGGAGGTCATCCGACCAGCATGCCTGGCATTTAAACCGGAAGAGTGTCAGTTCGGCTTCGAAGAACTTCAATCCCTCGAAAACATCAGCATTGAAGGTGTTCATCCAGATCCCGAAAAGACAGCAGCTGTGGCGGGGACCATAGACAAAAAGTCAGCACTACGTTTCTTGGGTTTATGTGCCTGCTATAGAAGACTTATTCAGACATTTTCAAAGATTGCTGAAGCTCTGACAAAACTCACAAGAGAAGGTGTGTCTTTCATGTGAAAGGGCAAACAGATTGCATTTAACTAGCTGAGGAAACGCCTGCACGCTTGTCCAATTCTTGCCCATTTTAACGAGACAGCCGACCGAAAGTGCACACCGATGCCAATAATATCGGCCTTTGTGCTAGTTCAGCCAAGTAGGAAGACGGGAAACAGAAAGTGATAGCTTACACCAGCCGCAAGCTCTTGAAAGCATAAGCAAACTATTCGGCAACAGCAAAGCAGTGTCTCGCAGGGATTTGGTAATAAGTAAATTTCAACCCTACCTCTACGGCAAACCATTCAAAGCAGTTAGCAACCACCATTTGCTTTGCTTGCTGGCAAACATCAAAGACCCTTTCGGACGATAAGCAAGATGGAGCCTCATGCTGCCACAGTACGACATTAGAGTTGTATACGGATTCGGGTGGAAGCACAGCGATGTGGACTGCTTGTCAGATACAAACTAGACGCACTGGCATCAGGAGAAGATTTCCAGTTTCTAGGTATTGCTGGTGCACCTGAAATATGTAAACATCAATGAACCGGAGCAGAATTGCTGCCGCCCATACGGCACCTAGAACGATTCATTGTTCACGTTGCGCGTGTTTTTGCCAGGAAGCTCTCATCGTTCTACTTCTGCGAATGTTTCCTCCACAACAGAGACTTCCATAACAACGTGGCAAATTTATACGTTCCGTGCCCTCAGCTTTACGGCAAGAAATTTCGCATGTATATCGTGATGAGCCCACATCTGGGCACCTGGGTGTGAGCGTTACATTCGCCAGAATTCGTGTGAAGTACTACTGATCTAAGTTACTAGCTTCTGTACAGCACTATGTGAAGACTTGTTAACGCTAGAGACGCAAAAATGCCATTCGCGAAACGGCAACTCTGCAGAAGGCAGGCCTTCTCTAGCCAGTAAATCCACCAAAAGCTCCATTCCAACTTGTTGGAATTGAGCTTTTGGTGTTGGTGGACTGTTGTTGGATACTTCTTGGACCATTCGACATTATGTTTTAAAACAAAAGCGTATTCTTGTAGCGACTGACTAGATCTCCCAATACGCAGAAGCTGACGTACTGTGTAATGTAACGATGGTAAAAGTGAAAATATTCTTCGCCAACAATAAAGTTCTCTGGCATCACGCTCTAGCCACCATTATTACTGATCGTGCAACAACCTGCACTATTGAGCTAATCCAATGCTTGATGCGAATGGCTAGTACGACTTACAGGAAAAGTATGGCGTAACATGCGCAAAAGGCTTACCTGAACGCCTCCACAGAAGTCTGGCTGACACGCTTTCTATGAATGGCGATGTTGAGCACATGATGAGGGACGAAATTTTGCACTAAACAATCTTTGCGTATAGCACGGCTGTTCAAGTAACAACCCGCGTTACACCGTTTGAATTTATATTCAGTCGAGTAGTAACTACCACATTAGTTGCTATCTTGCCGTTGGACGAAGGTAACAACCATCCATGTGACCTAGATGATTTCTTGCGAAGAGCTGAGGATGCATGCCAGGCAAGGTACCTAATACGCCGCCAACATCGCATCGACTCAAGCCGGTAAAACCTGCGACGTAGATTAGCCCATTATCATCTCGGAAACAAAGTGTGGATATGGACACCAGTGCGATGCCGTAGACGGTCCGACGAGCTGCCCTGCTGACACTTCGGCACTCACGAAGTGTTCCATTGTATAGGCAACCTCACTTACGAAGTGAAATCCGCCGGGCACGAGAGATCAAGATACGGCAACCTCTTGGAACCCCTACACGTTGTTCGCATGGAACCTTACTATGAAAGGGAAATGAGAAATCAAGTGAGCGTTCTTCAGGACATCAAGAGGAACTGCTTCTCTATGTCTACGCATCGCGACAATGCTTATTAGGAGGCGGATGGTGCAGCGGATACTTGGCCACATTCATGTAGCGCGCCCTTCGTCTTACACACAGTGAGCGTCTTCCCATGGCGCAGTTCAGCAACACCACGCATGGTTTATCGCGGCATGAGCAGCCGGGTGCACCTGCCAGGAAGGCACGCGCACGAGGCCACTACGTGGGGCTGACGCAGAAAACGTGAAGATAAAACAGCGGATCGAGGGCCGTTGGACGCTAGGGAAGACACGATTGACTTCTTCTAGGTTAATATAGTGGCTTAGAGTCGTGCGCGCAGGTTAGTCCTTAATAAATAGCTTTGTTTCATTGTCCAGTGTCTACCAAGGTCGCCACAATAGTATATTAGGCTAAAGGCTCAGAGCCATCTTGCAAGCACAGATGCATTTACAGTAGACCATGGCGCTACACATGCACCACTCCAATGCACTGGCTGCAGTTTATTTCCATCGTTAAGCCTTGCGTGACAAAAGCGGTGACTTCAAAATCACCGCTGCTTACTAGGGAGCATACCCATTAGATTCTGTGGCAGTTGGGTCATGTAGCCGGATGTCACGGATCGGAGTGTACAGGCCTTGTGGTTTCTAGGGGGTGTTGACAATTCGCTAGGCGCTGATGTTCCAATTCCGTTCCCGAGAGGCTTTTTACTCCCTTGAAATGTTGAAGTCTTCGAGGACTATTCAATACAGTAAGGTGTATGCTTCGCACAAATACCCTTTTAAAACCCTGGAAACTGAAGGGGTGCACTTAGAGTGTCCTGCTCTTGGGTACGCTCTTTTTCCAAATATTTCGAACAAAACAGGACGCACAATCAGGGTGTTTCTACATCTGATACACCCTGGAGGGTGTAATTTTCCTTAGTGTGGACGGTCGCTTCATAAGAATATCGGAAAGCTATACTTGCCAGAAGAATTGAGGTGGTATTTACCGGAACATTTAAACAACGGGAAGAGTTTCATCACAAACAAACGTGGTTTTTCTCTTTGCAGAATATTTGGAGCGATACTACTTTTTGCTGTTATTACCGGAACACTTGTTGACCACTTCGCGGAAGAACTACCTGAGCGGAGACAAAACCGTGGTAGGTTGCATGGCATAATTATCCATTTCACGTTTATTTGTGACAAGTGCCGACCACCTCTTATGCAGTGAGAAAGCTCATATTTCAGCCAGTGACTTTCTTAGTATATTGACGCACATTAGCAGACAGTGATATTTTAAATACAGTCAAATGTGTAATTTGTAAATCATGAACGCTATTTAATCATGTTTTTCGGAAACCTTTGCAACAAGATGTTTATTTTTAAAAAAATCGGGACAACGTAATGTCATGAGATGTAAGGCCTGCAGTAACACCAGATGATTGTTTTCTGTAGATTGATGTTGTTTAGTGACTCCAGTGACTCCAGTGACTGATACGGCTATCCTGTCTCAGCAAGTTAAAACGAGAGAAATATTAACAAAAAGAAACCACCGGCAGGTCAGCCGGTATTCTTTCAAGAGGGGGAGATTCTCAACACGACACATCATAATGTCATATGCTAGCTAAATATTTAAGTTTCCCCAATGAACTTTGCAATTATCAGCCGCATGACACCTGGCGTATCCAGAAGCCTTTTTTTCGTGAGATGAGCTGCCTAGCTGGTAAGTTTTGCTCCTCCTTCATGAACATGGCGATAGGGTAGGTGGTGGGATGGGGATGAAGTTGGCCTAAAAATTTCGGCTGGTGTTAGGACCTTGGGACACTGCCCCTGGACAAGCGTCTGGTATAGCACCTGTTAAATTTTGGTATCAATGTTGAGTAGGACAATAAAAAGTAACTTGAACAGCAATCTAGGTTTCTTTATAAAGACTGAGGTCACATTTCTCGAAACTGGCACTATACGCACATGATTTGTGCTAAATTTATGGGACTTCGGTAATAGTTAAAGTCACTTCCGCAAACAACAATGATAAGTAAAAATAATTTGTGAGTCACTGTTAGCTAGCTTACCTTAAAAGCGCCGTGAGACTTCGATTAAGTAATGCGCACATCTTCAAGTAGTCCAGCTGAGAAGATATAATTTCATTAAACCCGTGGTACCGGGCATAAATGAAATTATGAAATGCATTTGGTAAAAGTAAGCAAAAGCATCACCTGATGTCGGTTTAAGTTTGTTATATGTGCCTATGCACGTATCTTTAGGCCAATGTTCGTTGGCTCATTGCATTCGAGGCTGCGTATCTCGGTGCCCTGGCGTGACACGTCGGCAGATACGGGTGAGACTGCGGAAGCCGGTCGCACATGCATCTTACCTGCATAAGCCTCACTAAAAACTATCTTGATAAAAATACCGCTTAGGTGCATTTGCACGCGCAGCAAAGATGCCACATTCTGTATGCGTGAATGGGCGAGCATTTACATAGAAAAAACGCACTTTTGTTTTGCGTGGTACAAGATTCTTATTGGTAGTTTCATTTGCTTGCAGAATTGTACATGCTTATTTGTGTTCTTCCACAATTTTTTTTCTTTCTATATCCCCTGACTCGTGTGTAGAGTAATACGCACGCTCTCGTGCTATTTACACTGCATTAATGTTTTTTATAATTGTTTTTGTCAAGAATATCGTTTGCTCTGGGTGGAAATGTTGCCGCCGCCACTAAAATGCCCTAATCTCTAATTGATATTAGTACAAGTTATAATTTTCGGGTAAAATGCGACAATGTTAATATCTTCCAAACTAGAGCATGCGCTACAAGATAGCCAAAGGCCAAGTGCCGATTAATGAGTAAAAAAGCAGGCCTCTTTTTGGGCAAAGCATACAATTAACTGGAAGAAAATCATCTATTTTAGTTTTGTTGTCATGACAAACTGAAGCAGCCCTACAAAAATTTTTATTCAAAAGTTTGAACCTTTAAAAAAAAAAAGAAAGCTCTAGCAACACCTACTCTCATGGAACATATTTTTTAAGTCGGTATACAAGATTCGTCTTTAAGAATAAATATTTATACATGCCGCGACATTTCGTCCAAGGTGGTGATATCAGGTATACTGATTATCCTGAGCTGAATGAGTAGCCGGTGTGTAGACATTGCGTGGCCCTATGAACATTTCATTTTATTGTTTCTGGCACAATACAGGTCAGAGGAAGGTACGACTAAAAGCTGAAAAGAGTGCCTGACAATGACCCTACCACCCATGCACTGTTCAACAGTAGCATGAGCATTCTAAAAGAATTTACACAGTAGATAGCGGATGCATTGTACGGGAAAAAGCTAGGTACAGCGACGAATAATAGACCATGCATAGCCCTATAAGACAGGGTGTCCACAGCCGTACGCATTTTATATGTATGTATGTATGTATGTATGTATGTATGTATGTATGTATGTATGTATGTATGTATGTATGTATGTATGTATGTATGTATGTATGTATGTATGTATGTATGTATGTATGTATGTATGTATGTATGTAGGTACGTACAGGTATGTATGTATGTATCATACATACATGTCTATCTAATTTATCTACCTCTTTGTCTACAAGCTCATATCGGCCTGTGTGCCAGACCATCTGTCTACCGATTATGTCAATTTGTTCGCGTCATCGTTCTGGTGAATGTACTCACGAACCAAATGCGTAGTGACGTTCCTGGGCCCTAATTCAGAGAAAACATTAACCGAAGAATTGTTTGTACTAGTGAATCCCAGCCATTCCTGATGCTGGACATAAATTAGCGAAGGCGTCTAGCCAATGAAAAAAAGTCACAGGCCTACGCGGCACACGCAGCAGAGTCACAGCGTATGCTGGTTGTGCGGCGCAAGAGTAGTTTCAATTTCGGCACCACGCACAACAAGGTATTCGCGGAAAAGTGTCTTCGCCTCGATTTTGACGAGAACGATCTGAACTGTCCGCCCGGCGTCGGCGTCGACGGCGAGCTGCAGCTTGTAATGCTCTCTGCACAGCAGTCTGCTGAGCCCGATGATGCCTGGTTGTAGCCGCGCACGTAGTTTTACGATTCGCTTCTTCAGCAGCGGTTCGTACCGTGCGAGGAGACGCCATAACGTATACCGAAGAGGTACCCAGAATACGTGGCGCACATCTAACATCGGCACAGCGTTGATTGCGCCCATCGCCTGAATCGTATCGCGTCTGTATCGCATCTCGTCACACGCGGCGTTTGCAGGCACGTGAACTAGATGGCGCCACCATACTGGCGGAGGCTCGGGTCGTCAGCGCCTGCGTGCTGGCCTACAGGGCGCGTATAAAGGGAATTTTTCTTCTGCCTGATAGCAAGCGCTTGCGTGGCTCAGTGGTAAAGTATCCGACTCCCACGCAGCGGACCTGTGTTCGATCCTGGCGGAGAGCGGGTACTTTTTTTCGCATTTCCGGCGATAGCGGTTACGGAGTGGCGGCGGCATCAAGGCGACCAGAAACGGCTATTGGAATGAGCCCGTAACAGCTTATACGAACAAAATACTTTGTAAAGTGGGTCCTTGAGACCTATAGTGTGAATGACGTGGTACTGCTTTCCAGGTATCCTCTTCCAAGTCGCCGTGGCCTTCTCGGCGAAATCCAACACACGCATGTTGCTCAGTGTAGCCGACAAAGGCCCAGTTGACCAGCAGTCTCTGCAATTCTTGCATGGCGTGCGACTTATCTGCGTGGTGCAAGTTGTGATCGGACACACATTCATGGTCTCGTCGGACAGCTTTTGTAAGTGGCTGGCGCATATTTGTGACTTTGTTCTCGGTGCATTCTGTTGCCTTTCGAGCAGACTGTTCCTGATACCGACAGCAGTAATCATGCCGCGAAACTTTTGTTTGGAAATGCAAATATAGCATTATTAAAAAGATATTTTAGACATTTGATCTGCCGCCTATAACTACTTATGGCCTAGAAGCATATGTATGAATTACGCGGAGAGAGAGATAGAGCGCATAAACCACTAGACCTCTTTGCAAAGAGACAATGCTTTGTTGAAAGCATCTTCACCTTTGACCTGTGTGGCGAAAACGAATATGTGCCGGAAATATTCGCCTTTTATCAGTACGTTATCAGTATGTTATGCGGCCGGAGCCAGCCGCATCTGTCGACGAATAACTTATAAAGCGGCCGAAATCAAGCACTGCGTCACATTGGCGGCAGCGGCAGCATCGAGGGAACATCACCTAAACCAGTACTTGCTTTTCCGCAGGTTAGTATTTCTGAATCCCTCATTCCCCTTATTATCTTGATTAGTGCTTGATGCTGCTGCTGCCAAATAGGGAACATGACTTCCAATGTGCTATGTTCGACTTGCGAGGTACGGCTCACTGAGCCGGATTCTTTTGTTGTATGCAGTGACTACTGTTACGTCTCACACCAGAAAGTGTTCATGTATTTCTGATACAACAGCTAAAGCCTAAGGAGGAGGCGTACCGTCTGGCATGGCGCTGTACGACTTGCCGGTGACAGAAAATACGAGTGCAGCCACAGACTGCAAGTGATGATTCTCACCAGCAAAGCATTAGGCTTATGTTAAAGAAAAAGTGGGCTAAAAGGGCAAACTACAAATATGTTTGGCACAACAACGGTCTCGTCCTTGTGCGCAAAACCGACGGTGGACAGGCGGTGACTATTTTCACGGCGGGCGATCTAGACAAGCTCGGCTACGACACGTGTGATTTGCCGATAACCATGGCAGACGCAATCAGAGAAACTTGCGTATTACCCCAAGTATGCGATCAATATATGGGAAAAGCGTTCCTGAAATTATTTAAATGCTTTCACCTGAACATCCGGTCAGTTCTAAATAACAAACTTGAACTTTGTCTGTTCTTTGAAGAACTACGGCTTTCATTTCATGAAATATTATTAACGGAAACATGGTCTACTGACGATGCAGACCTTCCATTAAATAATACTTTTTATGTAAATTGTTCCTATGCCCGTGGCGGTGGGGTGTGCATCTCGATTAAGGAAGAACTTGCATGTGAATTAGTGCCCGAGCTTTCTGTAAGTACACATGACTGCGAAATCTTGTCAATGAAAGTACAAAATATGGTAATAACTGTCTCTTATCGTCCTCCAAATGGCACTCTGTCCTCTTTTTTAACTATCTAGAAGCAATTTTTGAGTTTGTAAACAAAAATTGTTTTGATTTCATTTTTGGTGGTAACATTACTATTGCCACGCGCTTGTGCCATTTGCTCTCAGAGGAAAACGAGGACAGTCTAGCTCACGCACTAGTGCCTTGGCCTTTTGTCGATGCTGCGCTGCCCCTTTGATGACTCGGCCACTTACCTTAACGGCCTATTTTAGAAGTCGCCTGTTCATTAAACGTGGCTTTTTTATAGTGGAGGTACGGGGTATTGATCCCCATACCTCTACGAGTTCCCCGTACCTTTACTAGTTCCGAGTACTTTCGTTCGGGCTGTGCTCTGCTCCGGCAACTTTCCAACGGATGATGAACACTGTGCTCGCCGACCTAAAATGGCAAACCTGTCTCGTCTACTTGGATGATGTGGTCGTATTTTCAGGCAGCTTCGCCGGACATCTTATGCGACTACGGCATGTACTCGAGGCAATTCGATCGGCTAACCTCACATTAAAGCCTCAAAAATGTCACCTCGGTTATGAAGAACTGAAGTTCCTTGGACATGTCGTGAGCAAAGAAGGCGTCCGTCCCGATCCCGAGAAAAATGTCGCTGTAGCTGCTTTTCCGACCCCTTCCGACAAGAAAAGCGTTCGACGTTTCCTAGGACTGTACGCATACTACCGGCGCTTTATGAGCAATTTTTCTAAAATTGCCAGACCGCTTACTCATCTCACTAGAGACGACACACCGTTCATCTGGAGCTCTGAAGAAGAAGCAGCTTTCACCGAGCTTGCACATCGCCTGGCATCGCCCCCAGTTCTTGGGCATTTCGACGAGGACGCCGAAACAGAAATTCATACCAACGCCAGTAAGCCGGTCGGGGTGCGGTGCTCGTACAGCGGCAGGAGAACGGCGAAAGGGTCATAGCTGACGCCAGTCGCACCCTTTCACGACCTGAGTGCAATTACACTACCACGGAGAAAGAATGTCTTGCCGTCGTATGAGCACTTGTGAAGGTTAGACCCTATCTCTATGGCCGTCCATTCAAAGTCGTGACAGATCATCACTCCTTATGCTGGCTGGCGAACCTAAGAGACCCTTCTGGACGACTGGCACGGTTGAGCATGCGCCTGCAGGAACACGACATGACCATTGTCTACAATTCAGGCCGCACACACGACGATGCCGACACGTTGTCGCGCGCACCTGTTGAACCTTCAGATCAACACATCGAAGACGACAGCGCTTTTCTCGGCGCCATAACCGTGGCAGACGTATCGACACGGCAGCGAGAAGACTGTGAATTGCGACCTATAATTGAACATCTAGAAGGCCACAACGTATCTCTGCCCCCCCCCCCCCCCCCCCCAATTGCTCGCGAATTGTCATCGTTTTGTTTCATACACGGCGTCCTATACAAGAAGAATTCTGCCGGCAGCCACAAACCTATGTTTTAGTCATACCAGCAGCGCTTCGTGGTGAAATCCTGTTCGCATGCCACGACGAGCCTGCGTCTGGCCGCTTGGGTTTCAGTCGAACCCTTGTTAGGGTACGGAAATCGTACTACTGGCCGAAACTCGCCACTTTTGTTAAACGATACGTCCAAGCCTGCTGTGAATGCCAGCGCCAAAAGTCGCCGAATCTGAAGCATGCGGGATGGTTGAATCCTATCGAGCCGCCTCTAGGGCCCTTCGATCAAGTCGGCATGGACCATCTGGGCCCGTTTCCGTTGTCTACTTCCGGAAACAAGTGGATAACCATCGCCACAGACTATTTAACCCGCTATTTAACCCGCTTAAACAAAGGCTCTTTGTAAAGGCACAGCTTCTGAGGTTGCACAGTTTTTCGTTCAGAACATTGTACTACGCCATGGCGCCGCATCCTGCTTCATCACTGATCGAGGAGCTGCGTTTACGGCAAGGCTGCTAGCGGAAGTTTTTCAACTTAGTTACATCACGCACCGAAACACGACTGCCTATCACACCGAAAGGCGTAAAACAATGATGACCTGACATGCTGTCGATGTACATAGACATGCAGCATAAGACGTGGGACGAGGTACTACCGTACGCCATGCTGGTGTACAACACCGCTACGCAAGCGACCACACGCTTCACGCCCACCACACCCTTCACGCAGTTCAGACGATGTTAAAAGCCATGTTACCATGTGAAAATTCTGACAATCTTGATGAAGACACCGAATGTTTCGCGCAGCGTGCCGAGGAAGCACACCAACTGGCTCGCGTGAACATCAGAAAACAACAGTGTACTGACGGGCGACCCTATTATGGCGAGCCGTCAGCGTCTCGACGACGACGACGTTCCGCCTCGGCTGCTCCGCACGTTTGAGCTGAGCGCGAGAGTAGAACTGCGACAAGACGGCAAGAACGGCGGCAAGAGCAACAGCGTCTGTGATAGTGCATAAATAAATGTCGGCAACTAAACGCCATCACGTCTTCCCACAAGTGGTGACCCTGGACTTCCGACGGCAACGCGCCACCTGCTCATTCCTTCGCCAACACACCGAGTGCTCACGGTAAACACCTTCAGCCTCGTTCATTCCGGCTGATCATGGACACCACACCCAACAGCGACGTCACACCGAATCCCACGGTACCCGAACCTGTCGTCGCTACTCTCAAGCTACCGGAGTTTTGGCAGTCGGACTCAGAACTCTGGTTTCTGAGCGTCGAGCCTCTCTTCCGACGACATCGAGTAACATCGCAAACAGCAAGGTACGTCATCGGTGCTTTACCACCTGCTGTCATCGCCATCGTAAGGGACATTCTGCGCTCTCTGCCTCCTGTGTCACCTTCTACTCGCTTGGGAGCCGGAGAGTTGCGTACATGCGCTACTCTCGATGGAGCTGAGACGACTGGCAGCACAGCAAACAAGGATTTAATATGTACAGGGACGGTAAAAGCACAAGGCACGCAAAACTACAACCATAACTCAACCGAAAATACTCACTCACTAGAAAATACAAAGCTCTGACTAAATACAAAACTACTGAAAAAGAACTACCTCATTTCCGGAGCCTAGCTCCGCCTTATAAGTCTCTAAGTCAGTCCTAGCTCTGACTCGTCAAAGTCTGACCACCCTGGCCCCGGCCTAATTGCGACGCAATATGGAAGTGCGGGTTCTTACGGATCGTCGACTTGAAGTTCCTCTCGTCGGGTCCAAGTCGTATTCATTCGGGGTGTCTTTGCTGCCGTAGATACCGACGACTCGCGGTTCCGTTGACCTGGCCGAGTACGTGGCTGGAGCTCCGGTAGCCGCCGCTGACCTGTCACTTATCGGGTTAGGCGTCGCGTCTTGTTCGTTCGGGTTGTCGCTGATGCCGTAAATTGCCGACGACTCGCGGTTCCGTTGACCTCGCCGAGTGCGTGGCTGGAGCTCCGGTAGCCGCCGCTGACGTGTCACTTGCCTAATGAAGTGTTTTTCGCCCTCCGACGATCTGCGTGGCGGTCCGGTGCCCCGGTGATTATCGGTTGAACGGGCTTGGCCGAGGAAGAGGGATTCTCGAGAAGAAGACCGGAACCACCGTGAGCAGCAGTGGCCGATCCCAGGAGCTTCGCCCGGACGTCTCCGAGGACTACAGCAACGCCTGGGCCTTGCCAGCCTCACGACTTCGTGGCCGGGTCCTCGCTCTCCCGTCGTCAGAGCATGGCTGACGAAGCGACCTTCCAGCTCAAGAGCCACGTCGATAATGCTGTTCCGTCGCTTCTCCCTCGCGGATTACGCCTCGGTTCGCGTGCCTCGAACGCTCGCGCCATTCGGAACGCTCCGCAAACTTCGTCGTCATCTTTTCTCGCCACGGGCGACCTCTTACATGTGACATCCTGACACACACTACGACACTCTGAAATCAGAGCTTATACGCCGGACAACCAAGTCGGAGCAGCGTAGGCTGCAGCAGCTACTCACCGCGGAGGAGCTCGGTGACCGAAAGCCGACGGAGCTTCTGCGTCGCATGCGGCATCTGATTGAGGACCAGTCTGCTGCATTGGACGCATCCATTCTACGCGAGCTCTTCCTACAGCGACTTCCACAGCATGTGCAGATGATCTTGAGCGTGTCCTCCACAGAAACCCTCGACTCACTGGTACAGATGGCCGACAAAATTATGGATGTCGGCACCCCGGCCATATCTGGAATCGAGAGACAACGTGACTCTTCCCTCTTTTGCCGGTCCGCGACGACCGCTTGGACCGTCTCCTTCAAGCTAACGAGGAGCTCAACCGCAAAGTGGACCAGCTGGCCGCTAAACTCAGCTCGCTCAAAGCAGAGCACCGAGGCAGTGCTTCCCGACAGCGACACCAAAACCGCGACAGATCACCAAGTCTGCCTCGCAGCGTCTGCTGGTACCACCGCCGATACGGATCACGCGCTTGTCAGTGCAATCAGCCGTGCCAGTTTGCGCGAAACGCACGGGCCACGCACCGACGGTGGCCAGAGTTTCAGGCCCGACATACACCTGCCTATTCCACGTCAGTGATCGCGTCACGAAAGTCCGGTACCTCATCGACACAGATGCCGAAGTTTGTGTCGTTCCTCCTACGCTGGAGGACCGCCGACGACGTCAGATCACGCCGCCTGTCACTGCTGTCAATGGTTCAACCATAAGGACCTTCGGACACAGGTCCGTTACGCTTGACATTGCTTGAGACGCACGTTTCGATGGATTTTCTTAGTTGCGGACGTGCGTGTACCAATCATCGGTGCCGACGTTCTTTGGCATTTTAAACTTGTGGTAGACCTACGACGTAGCCGTCTCCTGGATTCTGAGACCCACCTAACAGTTCAACGCGTGACATCAAGTTTACCACCTTTGCGTCTCGTACAAGCTCATGCTAAAGTCTCTCCGCCGTGGTCTACACTTCTGGCAGAATTTTCCGATCTCTTCCGTGCTCCATCTCTTGAAGACCCGGTACGCCACCATGTCACTCACGACATTGTGACAGTAGGAGCGCCGGTGTTTGCACGTGCTCGTCGTCTCGCTCCTGACCGTTACACGATCGCAAGGCAAGAATTCAAGCATATGCTTGAGCTCGGATACGTCCGCCCCTCTTCTGGTGCGTGGTCATCACCGCTACACATGGTCCCTAAGTCATCAGGTGACTGGAGGCCGTGCGGTGACTATCGCGCCCTCAACAAAGTGACGGTACCGGACCGCTACCCGATACCACACATCCAGGACTTCACGGCATTGCTGCACGGTTGCACCGTATTCAGCAAGGTCGACTTAGTGAAAGCATATCACCAAATACCTGTCGAGCCTTCCGACGTACCGAAGACTGCCATAATAACACTTTTTGGCATGGTTGAATACATACGTATGCCGTTTGGTCTACGAAACGCCGCACAAGCCTTTCAACGGTTCATGGACCAGGTTCTTCGTGGTTTGACGTGCTGCTTCGCGTACATCGATGACATCCTCATCTTCAGCACCTCCGAAGCGGATCACGAACTTCACCTGCGTCAGGTTTTCACGCGGCTCCGCAAGTACGGACTAGTCGTCAACGGACCGAAGAGCGAGTTCGGAGTTTCTTCACTGGACTTCCTTGCCCATCGCGTCGATTCCCGTGGGATCTCTCCACCAGCCGCGCGCGTGGAAGCTATATTACAGTTTCCACGACCAACAACTACGAAGAAACTGCGTGAATTCCTCGGGCTTTCCAACTATTACCGGCGGTTTATTCCCCACTGCGCTGCTATCTTGCAACCGCTCCATGCACTTCTGTCCGGTCAAACGAAGCCAAACGCTTCCATCTCCTGGACAGGCGACGCCGAGACAGCTTTCAGTTTCATCAAGGAAGCTCTCGCCAACGCAACACTCCTCGCGCACCCAAAGTGCGACGCCAGCACGTCACTCACCGTCGATGCCTCGGACGTCGCCATTGGAGCAGTCCTGCAGCAGTTCGTAGATGGAGTTTGGCAGCCGATCGCTTTCTTCTCCCGGAAGCTCTCACAGACCGAACGCCGTTACAGCACATTCGGTCGCGAACTGCTGGCGGCGTATTTGGCTATAAAGCATTTTCGCCACTTCCTCGAAGGTCGGCAATTCCATATCCTCACCAACCACAAGCCGCTCACGTGTCTTTCGACCGCTACCAACTCTTCCCACACTCCACGTGAGATCCGCCAACTTGCCTATAGATCAGAGTTTACCAGCGATATCCGACACATCAGTGGCAAAGACAATCCTGTTGCTGACGCACTATCCCGAATAGAAATCAACGCAACGGTGGATGAGCGCCCGCCAGTCGATTTTGCAGCTATGGCTGCTGCACAACGCGAGGACAGCGAACTTCAAGTTCTACCACTCCAAGAGAACTCCCTCAAGTTCGAAGATGTCCAACTTCCAGGCTGCGCAATTCCACTCATTTGTGACACCTCTACCGGACGTCCTCGCTCGTATGTTCCAGCGTCATTACGCCGCAACATCTTCAACGCCTTGCATTCCTTGTCGCACCCCGGCATACGTGCGACTCAACGCCTCGTCATAGAGCGATATCTATGGCCACGAATGAACATCAACGTACACCGCTGGACACGTGCTTGCCTCAAGTGCCAGCAAACCAAAGTCCAGCGCCACACAGGGAGCCCACTGGGTACCTTTACGCCTCCAGACTCGCGGTTCAGTCACGTGCACCTGGACCTCGTAGGCCCTTTGCCCCCATCGAACAACAGCCGGTATATGTTAACGTGCGTTGACCGGTTCACGCGGTGGCCTGAGGCACTACCGCTCACCGACATCACGGCAGAGTCAGTTGCTCGCGGACTCATGACCGTGGGGATAATCCGTTACGGATTTCCCAAGACCATCACATCAAATAGAGGTCGTCAATTTGACTCCGCGCTCTTCCGCACTTTGTCCCGGATGCTTGGTGTCAACCACATTAAGACGACGGCCTACCACCCGATGTCGAACGGCATGGTTGAGCGATTTCACCGCCAACTCACAGCCTCGCTCATGGCTTCACGATCACTGATACCCTCGACGGAGCGACTATACCACTCGTCTTCCTCGCCATTCGCAGCACGATACGTACGGACGCGTCCTGCTCCTCAACTGAGCTCGTTTTTGGCGCGACCTTAAGGCTTCCTGGCCAGTTTTTTGAGGCGTCACCGATACCACCACTGGACATTGCCGATTATGCCAGCCGCCTCGGGAATGCCATGAGAGACGTGTCTCCTGTTCTGCCGCGTCAACACTCACGCCCATCTTTCACCAGTCGTGCTCTCCGCGATTCGTACGTATGTGTACGTGCCGTACGTACACACGTATTCGTACGGCACGATGCAGTCAGACCACCACTGCAGACGCCTTACGATGGGCCCTTTAAAGTCGTCAAGCGTTGCCCGAAGCATTTCGTCCTGCTTCTTAATGAACGCGAAGACAGTGTCTCCGTTGACCGCATAAAGCCGGCCTTCCTCGACACCGACGCTGTTCCTGAAGACGAAAGGCCATCCACAAACACCAGACGAACGCGCTTCGCAACAGCAGAACCTACTAGCTGCTCATAGAGATCGCTCCTTCGCACACTGGTTACCTCGCTAGAGGGGGGCCCTATGGCGAGCCGTCAGCGTCTCGACGACGACGACGATGTTGCGCCTCGGCTGCTCCGCACGTTCGAGCTGAGCGCGAGAGTAGAACGGCGACAAGACGGCAAGAACGGCGGCAAGAGCAACAGCGTCTGTGATAGGGCATAAATAAATGTCGGCAACCAAACGCCATCATGTCTTCCCACACTATAACCTCCACCACCGACAAGTTGAGTACCAACGGGATGACCAAGTATTAGTTTGGGCCCCCGTCCGCCGTAACAGCATTTCGGGAAAACTTCTTAGTCGGTACTTCGGCCCCTAAAAAGTGCTTTGGCGAGTGAGTGTGCTCAGTTATGAAGTTTTTCCGAATGGCACCCAGCCAGCACGACGCCGACAGCCGCGGCCCGAGACTGTACACGTCGTGCGTTTAAAACCACACCCTATAATAGTCATGGTTTCCGGACCATTACGTTTGTCCTGGAACAAGACTTTCTGATCGTCAATGTTTTGTTTAGCATCAAGTCGATGCTCTTCTGGGAGGAGGGGTAATGCGACGTGCTTGGGCCATTTGCTCCAAGAAGAAGACGAGTACAGTCTAACTCTAGAGCTAGTGTCTTGGCCTTTTGTCGATGCTGCGCTGCCCCTTTGACGACTCGGACTTGCCTTAACGGCCTCTTTTAGAAGTCGCCTGTTCGTTAAACGTGACAATATAAATATGTTGAACAATAATTTTCAAAGCTAAAGCTTCACCTTCTATTGACAGCGAATGGCTTAGTGAATGTAATTAACCTACCCACTAGAATCACTCAGCATTCATCTTTATTTGACATTTTTTACAAATGTAAAATATGCAAACCCTAGTGCTGGTGTATTCGCGAATGATCTCAGTGATCACCTGCCTTTATTTCTTTATTGTAAGGTACGGTACGTAGTAAGAGACCAATTTAACACACTTTGTACAAAAAAACTGTCGCAGTTTCGCCCGAAAAGCGAAGCCTCGATTGCGATAGCAAATTAGTAGAGAGCTATTCGCAGTAGGGACAGTAGTTTTATCGGCTGCATAAACTTATACACATTGGGTACTAACTGAATTAACAATCGTAGTGTCAGCGCGCACAAGCAAACATGAATAGATCACACTGAATGACCGCAGCCAACGACTGTAAAACGCTGGCAGCAAGCGCAGGTTCGCGCGGTCTATCGCTGCAACGGAAACTGAGCGGCGAATGCACAGCGCATACAAAGGTCAAAGCCGTGTGGAGATAAGAGACAGTGCGGGCGACCGGCACCGCCGGGCAAAGGAGAAGTTGTTGGCAGAGGAGAAGCTGCTCCCCCCCTATTCCGGTTTCTTGCTTTCGCGTGGGAGATTGAGTGGCAAGATACGCCTTTGGTGCCGGAGCACAGCGCCGCCCCGCCTCCGTCCCTCGCATACCCCCACAGCCTTTCGGGCGACGGTCGCGTTTGCTTTCCACCATGCGTTCGCTCTCCGTGATAGGGCGTGGGGTAGTTCGCCCTCCGTGATAGCGCGCGTCCCCGCGCTCTTTCGCTCGCGCATACGGCGCGCGGCGACGATTTTATCGCCCTTGGAATCTATACGGAACCTCACGGCGACGGCGACGGCAGAAATCCGGTTGAAGTGTCCATATAATTGCTATCGCAATAAAACACAAGAAAACTCGTCCAGATTTTGGGAACAAATGGAGTACACCTCTTGGGAAGAAGTGCTTAGCGGCAACGACGCGAACAAGGCCTATGAAATATTCCTTCGCTTTCAAAAACCACTACATGCAAACAGTTTTCCAACCATCCGCGTTAAGCAACAGAATAAATTTGGAAACCTTGGATAAGCTCAGGCCTCCTTTTGAGAATCGAGGAAAAGAACAACTTATATTTTAAGTTTATCCGAACTAAAGGTGCTGACCTTTTTCGTCAGTTTAAATCACGCCGTAATCGTTTGGATGAGGGTGTAAAAAAAGCAAGGCGTGACTACTTTGCTAATTTTTTCAGCACTGCAGCTGGATTTTCCGAGCTTAAGTGCAAGAGGCTTAATTCTGTCTTAAAGCATAACGTGACGCCTGATAAAATTACGAAGTTGTAAATAAATGGTCAAGAATTTTCAGGTACACTGCTTGCGGAGGCCTCTAAGAAGCACTTTATTAGTGTCGTTAACATGCCCGTTGGCAAAATAACCTAAATAACCTTGCCTATATTACAAGCACTACTTTTTAAGGCCGGTCAATGAAATTGAAGTAAATAATATAATGAATAATCTTAATACAAGTAGCGCAAAAGATATCGATGGATTCCAGATTGAACCTATAAGGAGTGTTTGCTGATCTTTTAGCCCCCTGTTCTTATATATTTAACCTCTGTCTTAATCAGGCTCTTTTTCCTCGTTGAATGCAAGTAGCTCGTGTAATACTGCTGCACAAACAAGGTAATAAAAATGACATGGGCAACCAACGTCCAATATCAATCGTTCCTGCAATTTCAAAAATTCTGGAAAAAATAATTTTACATCTATTTTTAGAAATCGAACAAAAACATAACTTTATAATTCCGTTCCAGCTTGGTTTCCGCAAGGACCTTAGCACTGAGTTTGCGTCATTAGCGCAGAAAGAATTGTTCTTAAACGCAGTAGGCGAAGGAAAATTGGTCTTGGCAATTTTTCTGGTCTTTACCAAAGCCTTTAACCATATAAATCATTCTCTCTTAATTGAGAAGCTTTTACGCTATGGTTACCGCGGCAAAGCTGTACACCTGATTAAATCCTATCTACAGTACCGTGTTCAGACAGTAGACCTGAATCATGCTTTGTCCAGTCCGCTTACCGTATCTTGCGGTCTGCTGCAAGGTAGCATCTTAGACCCATTTCTTTTTAATCTTTACATTAACGACATTATCAATATAGACTCTGTGGCAAAATGTATCATTTAAGCTAATGATACCGGCGTCTTTCTAATAGGAAATTTGGTCGATGAATTAATTCATGAAGCCAACTCAACGCTACAGAAATTAAATGAAAGGGCATGCCAAAGTAGTTTTAGGTTAAATATAAACAGAACAAAAGCTATGATATTTCGCAATAAAAATAAAAACGGGGTTGGTAATAAAACCGTACTACTAAATTCTTCGCCTATCGCTATCGCACCCAGCGTGTAAACTTTGAGTGTTCTCTTTCAAGAAACCGTATCCTGGGATACACATATCGACTGTTTGGCAGTAAAACTGTCACAGGTAATCGGTGTTGTTTATCGCAATCGCCATGTACTGCCACAAAAAGTCCTGATGCTTATTTTTAACAGTTTAGCTCATTCTCCCCTTAATTATTGTCATTTGGTTTGGGCATCCACCACTCAAGAAAACCTGCACAAAATACATGTCTTGCAAAAAAAGTTCTAATGTATAATTGAAAATGTCCCTAGTTATATTCATATACATTAATGTTTTGTAAATTATAACGTTATGCTAATCACAATCATATACGATTACCGACTGTGTAGAGCATATAACAAGAGTTAAAAACTGGATCGGGTTTTCTTCAGCAACTTGCCAAGTTGAAAAAACAATACCACTATATATGCAACACGCAAAAGGGAATCCTGGAAAGAACCTACAGTAATAAGAACATATGGACAACAGACGCTTTGTAATAACCTACCAAGATTACTAAATAGATTAAACAGCGAAGTGATTGAATTGGAGAACATGACCTTTAGAGCTATTCATAGTTATTTCAACTTAAGCTAAAGTTCTTTAAATGTTTTTTCTGAGCAAAAATTGTTGTTGGTCTGGTGCTTACTCTTTATTTTTTTCTTGTTTTGGGCAACAGTATGTTTGCTTTGTTTTCGTTCTTGCTCGGCGTCAAACAGAAATATGTTTGCATAATAATGTATGCCTCGTGCTTTTTTCCCCTTCTTTGTAGAAGAATATTTTTCTGTACAGAAATATCTGATTGTATTCTATGTGTTCCTGTAAGAGAGTATGAGGTTATTTCCTGTTATTTTGTGTACACAACATTCTCATTGTTATTGGTGTGATATTTGTAAATTTGGTATAATTTCTGAAATCACATAGGCTGATTATACCTAAGTCAGTTAATTGGCAGGGGCCTGCGGCTTTGTCATGCTGTCGAAATGACATCTTTTTCCGCACCCTCCTTTGTGTCACTACGCTGTACTGATGCGAAAAATAGACATAATTGTCATAAAAGTGAGGCGCTGGCTTGCTGAATGTTGTTGTAATCATGCTCTTGCAGCAGGAATGCTGAACTTGTTCACGGCCGCTACAGAGTGGCGAGTAGTGTTCATGTCCGCAGCATTCAACAGCATTGACACATTCTTCTTTATTAGGTAAGCAATCTGGTTCTATTCCCCAATTTTTCCAATTTATTGTTTCCTTTGACCGTGCACCTATCTTTCCCTACTATGTTTCTTGGTGGTGGATTTGGTCTGCGGCTGTACCATTTATTTGTCAGAATTACCATCAATGCGCACAACTCCTTAAAATTCGATTACACGATTACACAAGAAGGCAGTTCAGCTGTTCATTTAAATTTATCGTTATTTAAATACAGCTGTCATATTTAGTATAGTCATATACCCGTGTTTCAATGGACCGGCTACATGGGTAGGCAGTTATGAGAGCGCACAGAACGGTATGTCAGCGCCTGCCTTTCAGCACTAAAGATGTCCATATCCCACGCACTGTGGGAATCGATGTTATGCGAGGCACTTTGCTTCTAACTATCAAGAGTTGTTTGTGGTTCCGCAAAGCAATACCCGGTGGACCAATGTGTCCGTCTCAATTGAGCAGCTGTGTGCATGACTCGCGAGCGTTCGTGTGTGTGTGAAGCCAGACGCGCGATATGACCGTGCTCAAGATGATCGTATGGTGGCAACGACATGATTTCTACGGCGGCCAGTCGATCTGACCTTATGAAGTAGCGCTTTTTGGGTTCTACATAGGTAGTGGACAAGCGCAAGAGAGAGAAACACCGGCTGTGACATCATCAGCTACTGCGTGTCATACAATCGTATGGACCTATGGCACCATCACGTGGTGTATGCTAAAGCAACGATGAAATTTTGCTCGGGCGATGAAATCTTAAAATATGATTGGCTTGGGCAAACATGAAGTCTACAGAACATGGTGCAGTTTCCCCGTAGCGGAAGCTGCTAAGGGGGAAGTATTGGTGAATATGGGCCGGGGCCGGTAATAGTGCAGTGTAACACGGCGCCTCAACGCGCGAGATAGAAAGTAGTCAACAAAGTGGCCCGGCTGCACGGACCGAGTGTTTCGAAGCGCTCGCTGGCTTTGGAACGCTAGAAATAAGCATCTCTCTTTGTAAATAATGTATTTTGAAATTTTCGAAGGTCTTTGCTGTTGAAGACGAGCAAGTTGAAGGCGTCATCGGCGATACCTTTTAGAATCGGGGAAACCATGTCTGGCTCGAGCAGTCATATGCGCGTCACCTCTGCGGCTCAGAGCCAAGACATATTGACGGTTCGGGACGTAGGGCTCTGTTGACGTACGCACGCGGCTGGATAACGCCTTCTTCGTAGCAAGTTGATGACCGTAAGGGATGCCAAACAGCTTCTGTTTAAGCGCATTCCGATTGGTTATCTCACCTTCGTGTGTCCGAAACCACACTCAAGGTGTGCCACCGAGGTAAAATTTTACGTTGGCGAGCTTGACAGTAGAGTACCGCCGGTTATTGGTACTGGTGCGTTCGTACAGGCTGATCCAGTCCCCGAAGCCTTCTCCATCTTTTCCCGAGAATACACAAGGATCGCGGTGAGTGCAGAATTCAATGTAGATCGTCGGAGTGGCAGCAGGTGTCGGAGCCGCTTGGGCCGAGCTGTCGCCTCCTGGAGCCATAATGGAAGGTTCTACGTACCGTCCACTGCGAAGCTCCGTGATGAGCACCGGGTCAGTCCACATCCACCACATATGTTACGTGGAAAGGCACTAACGAGAAGCTATATACAAGTATATTCACAAATGATTACGCTTAATTTGGCCCAAAGGTAACAGCCTGCGCTAGCCTCCAATAGTCGTCATCGCCTCCACACCTCTTCGTCGCCATAAATGCTGCTCCGTAGCAATATGGCGGCTTAGCATGGCGGTGCGGCACACTGATATTGATGAAGACCCGATTTTAGAATACGCTTTTGAATCGATATGTTCGATCAAACACAACTGGCCCGACAAGATGACCCTGAATGTCTCCAACGAGTGGAAAGCCTTATACATATGAAGGCATTTTAGAAAATCTGTAAGAGGCTCCGGCTCGAGAAGTTTGTATTTTATTGCTAAAGCAAGTATTTTGACACTCCAGGTGCATTCCGGCCGTCGCCGTCACCGTGATGTTCAGTATAAAGTACAAGCACAATAACATCGTCGCTGTGCGCGGTATCATGCCGGCTGTTTTAGCGATCACTTTCAAAAATGTTTAAAGGTTACCTGCGGCACATCGCACAATTCTACTTTATGATCTGGTCTACTCGAAGAGGCGGGCATAATTTGCAGAAATATTGAAGTGCATAGTCGATTAATTACCAAAACTCCACTTAACTATTTACCTTATGAGCCATATTGCAATTTACAAATTCTAGAAGTTGAGTTCGCAAGGCTGATCCAGTTCGAATGAATTCTCGTGATGACACCAATTTCCAGATATTAATTCCCTAACTTTGCGGAGAACTAAATTGGCGTTCCAGTTACTTTCGTGCTTCAATGCATAAAATGGCGTTTTGTTAAGAAAGTAACTGCACTGTGCTTGATTATCTGTGCTTGATAAATTGACCTTTACGCTTAGCTGTAGGCGGGAGTGCTGCGTGATCGAGAGTATGACGGAATCACAGCATGTAGACTCTTTATCGAGATAGTATTTTATTTGAAAGCTGATGAATTTACTGAGTTTGTAATCGATCCGTGAGTAGACCAGGCAACGGACGTAGAGCGACTTGATTTTTCTCAGGACTGAGATGTTTGAACAACTTTTCCAGTGGATTTTTTCTATGCCATATCCTGAAGAAGCACAACGAGAGCAGGCCTGCCGTGTTCGTTATTGCGATTATCAGAAGGCTGATCAGGTGAGAAACTTGTGCTATATGTGGTCATGAGTAGGTGTACATATGAAATAATTAAGGATGGAAAACATAGTTACTATACTTCAATGACCCGCCAAAGCCAATGGGAACAGTCTGCATACATACCTAAGCACTGCCATTTTGGATGCTTCTCTTTTAAACCTTGCTAACAGCACCATTGTAGACGCGCAGATGTCGTGGAAGAATAGTGACATGATTATTTCGACATGTCATTTTTTTTTGCGTTCCATGAAGGTTATACACATGGAAACTCCGGAAAAAATACTCGCAATTCTCAGAGCGCCCTATGTAAATGACTATAATAGTTTTTCTACGAAGTAGTTATGGTTTAGTTTCCCAAGAGGCACATGTGTCATGATATGATGACGCGGCAGTTTATCACGTGGTAGCAGAACATGGTGTTCTTTTGGCAGTCGCTCCGGCTCGCTCCGTTGTCTACTGTGCTTTTACATTGGACCCGTCAACTAGCAGCAACATGTCAGACGCGCGAGCATGTCAGACTGAGTGAGTCGGAGGAAGCATTAGAACGTTAGGATGGTCTGCTCCCATAGCGTCATGACATATACAGCTTGTCGGAAACAAAACCGAAAGTCGTTCGTAAAAAAAAACTAATAACGCAAAATATTTCGAGCACTCTCATGCTGTCCAGTATTATTTCACGGGTTCCCAGGTCCAGCAACTTCATGTAACACAAAAAATGAAAGGCCGAAAATGGGACGTCGGTATTTTTTTATGGTGACCACTTCTATACGCATTTTAAAAACAATGTCTTCCTTGCCCAGCTGCCACCGCTTTGCCGCATCGTGTATTTCTATTTCCAGCCTCTAAGCCTCTTTTATGCATCATATGTGACCCCGCTCTCACCTAAGCTTACTGCTCGCAGACTGTATTTTCACCCGAACTCGTCCAAGAAGACATTGTCCTTCATCAAATTCAGCTAGATATTGAATCTCCTTCGAACTTTTTATTCTATACAGCGAAGTAAAGCCACAAACGGGGGACAAGCAAAACACAGGGGACCCTGTTGCTTCTCCATAATGTCTCTCTTGCTCGTCCTGTGTAAAGCCCACGATTTATATAAACTGTCATATAACTACAAGCTTAGGTCAACAATGCCTTACCAAATGTTCCTAAAGACGTGGAAGGTCTTAGGAACACATCCGTGTTTCACTATAGCTGCTGTGCCATTGCAGGATTTGCGTCCCACTTTTCTTCACCATCATGTGGTTCTACCTGCTCCCTCGTTTCGTCACTGGACCGGACGCCGAGGCCCTGTTTCAGGGATTTCATGCCGAGGTGGCACGACACTGGTGGCATTTCATTGTACACATCAGAAATCTTTTCGAACTGACTGTTCAGGTGAGCTTTGTACCTGGCGTTTGTCAGAGGAAATTTGAACTTAACACATTAAAGGAAACATAATGGTAATGCACGGGATGCATTCACTTGTAAGGGTGTGGGGGAAAAGGGGGCGCGCTGGGGTGGTTGTAACACGTACAGGCAAAATCTGCTGCGGTGGGAATCTACGCTTTCATCCCAGCCATCTTCAACTGTGTCTGAGAAAATATTGTAATGACTGAAAATTGTTACTCAGGAGCAAGCAATAATCGTGTTATCTTTAAAAGGACCCTGAAATGATTCTACTGATTGTGTACAAATGCAGTGAATCGGTAAGGTGCGTTCTTCAGATCGCTAAGAAGATATCTTCAAGCGCCCTGCGTGAAGCGCCTAAATTATTATTATTGGGTTTAAAAAAAATTGCATGCTAGTGATGGCAATGGCGCCGATTTTCGAGTTTTAAGCCACCTCTGCCTATTCCACTGTTTATAGCCCAATTTGTGTAGAATGCGCATGTTAGCGATGAATTGGCTGCCTATTTGAAGTCGTCGGGAATGCTATAAACATACTGCTCCATAAAGCGTAACTTATCAGCATGTGTGTGCCTAGTGATTTGCATTCCCTTATAGAGGCCTTGAGCCACTTTTTATCGAAGAAGAGAAAGTCATTTGACGTGAACATATCTAATTTCAGAAATACTTTGCCGCAAAAAGTACTTCAATGCGTTCAGCAAAAGCAGAGTTATTGGCAGGGGTTTAACCTGAATTTTGCTTTTTTTTCGGCGGGGGGGGGGGGGGGGCGTTATGGGGGCGTTATCAGAATGCGGGGGGAGGGGATACCAAGTTAATGGTTATATCTAGTTTGAGCAAAAGTCGGAGGGGGGGAGGAGGTTGAAGGGGCTAGCACTCTTTTTACCACATTGTTATATTTAATTAAGGCTGAACGCTTGTTTTCAACAAATGGTGACGGAAAAGCTGCTAATTACCAGAAGTGCACTAGTTAACCTTTTAAGCAAGTATATTAAATCACATGTTACAAGGCAGTTCGATCATCCTTGTTGGTGCATGTCGAGCTGATGTTATTGCGCAAAAAAATGCTACAACGAAGGTGGAGAAAGGCGGGCATGAACGAACGTTGGATACATGGCCGAAATGTGTGCCTCGTTTTTCAAGATTGTGAATTCAATACTATATTTAAACACTCATGCCATTCTACCACCACGTTTGAAAATTACAAGAACATAAGGGACAGCGTTTAGTTTTAATTTGACTGAACAAACGTAATTCTTCTTTAACTGTAGAACTGTTTGAGCCGAGCGTTAGTCAGTAACCTGCGCGCAGAAATTGTGGTCCGATCCTGGCGGTAATGCAGAAAGACTCCAAGTGCAATGGCACATACCCCTGTGACCTAGCGAAGCTGAGCCCGGATAAGTCTAGCTAAGCATGGTTGGGACTACTCAAGCTTAGTCAGTCATCGATAGCCAATTGATAGCCAATCAATTGCTCATCGATAATTGATCAATAATAAATGAATTCCAGAAAATGCGGGGGATGACTTGGCATTGCTTAGTCTAGCCCAAATACGTGGCCAATACCTTGCGATAACCAATCGATAGCCAATAAATACCTAATGAATAATTGATCAATAATCAATAAAGTCCCGATAATGCTGGGGATGACTTGGTAGTGCTTAGGCTAGCCCAAAAGCCAGGACAAGCTAGGTGCCCATCAGATCCGCTGTCTATTTAGCATTGCGCCTCTAGTGCAAGCTACGCTAATTTTTTCTATGCAGAACAAAGTGAAACAAGTTCTTAATCTACAAGTCTTGATCGAACAAAGAGGAGACGTTTTCAAAACTGAGTACACTATCGTTTTGCACGAGAAAAAGAAATACTAAGAACGACAGACACGGAGCAGTCATACACCTTAAACAACACAGTTAAAATGAAGCAACTAAAAACAAAAAGTATACGTATTGACCCTTTTCGCAGAGCAGTTTGTTCTAGAGAAACGAGATGGCGCTCCCGGCGGCGCGCCATACCTCTCCTCAGCGACCACGCACGAATACGAAACCATTACCGCTTTTACCTTGCTTCTGTACGATCAGCTGTCGGAAATCCAACTGAGTTTTCGCTAACACACTGTGCTCCAATCATGCTAGATTGAATCATGTGGATTGAAGACGTGTGCAGTAGTTGGCTACAATGAGTCTGTGTGGCCAAGTTCGCGGACCGCTGCTGCAACTGTCCGAACGTGTTACCGGCACTTCGTGATGTACGGCTTTCATCGAGGATACAAAAATTTGCTCATCCGCCATCCTTGTATCGCTAACCTTCAAAGAAAGGGTTTCATCCACAGAACGTCGGCATGAGTGAGTACCACTCGTTAAACAATGACAAAGGGAGTAGCGCCCTTCCTATCATAGTAAGTTTTGCGCGCGTTATCTATACACATCTGTCCCAAAAGGCAGGAAAACTTGCGCCCAGTCTATCGCCGACGTAACAAGAATAAGTGAATGGGCGCACACTTGAATATATGGGCACTGTATACGCACAATAAATGACGGACTACACCTATGGAGCACGAATGGTCGAAACTGAATGTTTCGTGACGGTCCGCAAGAGTAAACGAGTTACTAGCTGTAATATATAATTGCTACAAGGTATTACAATGTACAAAACAGCTACGTTTCAAGCCTTGTGCGCAGCGAGAACAATTCTATCGGAACTGAGCACACCCGCGAGCGATTAGGCAGAAAATAATCAGATAGTGGCCGCACCGAGGAACTTCACTGAGTCAGAAACTGACAAGCCCCTGCTTCAAAATATTTGCCGAATAAAGAACAAAGAGCAAAACACACTAATCCTGACTGAATTCATAATCGGAAAACCTGGATAGCTTGGAATACATATTTAACCCCGTTTTTAGGACATGCACCATATACGCTGCTTGCGCCGTTTGGACATAGCTCAATCAGCTCTGAAATCGCTTTTACATGTTCTCTGAAGCTGTGATCAAAGCTTCGTGTCGTCCACCTAGTCACCGTCTACGATATCTCTGAAAACAGAGGTTTTGTAAACCGCGCCGACGTCATTCACTTCCATTGTAAACAAGGAGGCAACGGAGGCAGTTGAGGCAAGCAATGGACGCGTCACCACGTGATCAAACATGGCAGCACCCACGGGATCGCCGCGAAAAGGGTCAATAAGCCGATCATGCCTGCCACAATCCGGTACATACAATATCGAATGAAGCTACTAGACCAACCATGGCTAAAATATTAATAATAATAATAATAATAATAATAATAATAATAATAATAATAATAATAATAATAATAATAATAATAATAATAATAATAATAATAATAATAATAATAAAACTGCGACCGCACAAACTATAGAGTTGCACCGTGTCACCTCGCACGTATCTACAGTACCCGACGTGGTTTCTTGGCCCACATCGTATAGGCACACTGCAAACATTCCTCCTTTTCTTCGTCTAGTGCATTCCTAATATTGGGGATACTTAGAGCTTCGATAGAAATTTTCATCAGCGCGTCGACATGGGCCGGCGTCATGCGACATCTATCTGATGTTAAGACCCTGTTCACGGTGGAAAAGCTTCGTTCAATGGCAACAGCTCCTACGGGGAGAAGCAGTATCTTGATTGAAACTCCGTCTACGAATCGCTCAAATAACAGAAGAAGCCAGAGATTACGCGACCGAGCTGACGCAGCAAAATTGGGTCCAGTTTTGCACCTCGCTCAAAGGTACCCTGAGTACGGCGAAGACGTGGGCCATTCTGCGTTGCCTGATCGAGCCCGACAAGGCCAAAGCGACAACCAGTCGGACACTTCAAGAAATCGCTCACAAATTCCCCGGGAATGACCAGGATCTGATTGACACCCTAAAAACCAGATACCTGGGTAGCGACCCCATACGACCCTGCCTCCTAAAATACGAAGGGGAACCAAGACCTGAACTGGACGCTCCGATCACGGAGGAAGAGGTGTATGCCGCGGCACGAGCCTCACAGCGCAACACTGCTCCCGGGGCTGACAAAATCACCAATGCCATGATTAGAAACCTGAGCCCGAAGCACATCCTGGACTTGACCGAATACCTAAACGAGGAACTCTGGAGCAAGGGCCACGTACCGAACGAGTGGAAACACGCGGAAGTCGTGACCATTCCCAAGCCAGGCAAGAAGCCCGCGATCGACGCCCTACGTCCCATCTCGCTGACTTCGTGCCTCGGCAAGCTGTACGAGAGGGTCATCGGAGCTCGCCTCCAACACTACATAGAGGACGGTGACCTCTTCCCGCACACCATGCTTGGCTTCAGGCCGGGACTTTCTGCGCAAGATGCTTTCCTAATCCTGAAGGAAGAAGTTCTCAAGGGCATCCCGAAGGGAGGAGAACACCTCCTGCTCGCACTCGACCTGAAAGGGGCCTTCGATAACATCTCTCACGAGGCCATTCTCAAGGGACTGAACGACATCAGCTGCGGAGAGCGCATCTTTAATTACGTCAAATCGTTCCTGACGGGCCGGACGGCAACCATCGGAATAGGCCAGACTCGATCGGATACGATCGACGTGCCGAACAAAGGAACGCCGCAAGGGGCGATAGTCTCCCCGATTCTCTTCAACATCGCGATGCTAGCGCTGACCAAAGAGCTGCGGAAGATCCCGGACCTCGGTTACGCCCTATACGCGGACGACATCACGCTCTGGGCCACCAAGGGCTCCCTCGCGCAAAAGGAGGCGACCCTTCAGGAGGCCGCGACGGCCGTGGAGAGATTTGCGGCAGCGAGCGGGATGCGTTGCGCACCCGAGAAGTCCGAGGTGATACGGGTTCACGGAGGAGGAATCTATAAGTCACCCGGCCCTATCGAACTCTATCTAGAGGACCACAAGATCACGGAAAGCAAAAAGACTAGGATTCTGGGCTTTTGGATCCAGAGCAACTTGAAAGCATCCCACACCATCCAAACCCTAAGGTCCACCACCAACCAGATCTCGCGGATTATCAAACGAATAACAAGAAGCCGCAAGGGCATGCGAGAAGAGGACACGCTCCGCCTCGTCCAGGCTCTGGTGATCAGCAGAGTAACGTTTAGCATGCCGTATCACTACGACTCGCTAAACAAACGCGATCAAGAACAAGTCGATGCCATCATCAGAGGCGCGTACAAAACGGCCCTGGGTCTCCCAGTTACCACCTCAAACGAGAGGTTAGCGGCTCTCGGCATCCACAACACCTTCGCTGAGCTGTCGGACGCGGTTATGGCTTCGCAAAAAGCCAGACTACAGAACACGGCGGCGGGCAGAGCCATCCTCCACCGGACCGGCACGGCCACGGAGCTTCGTGCCCTCGATGGGCAACGATCACTCCCGCCCGAGGTCAGAAGCAAGATCACGGCGAACCCCATACCAAAGCACATGAGTCATGAACTCCACGAAGGACGACGCAAGGCGCGGGTCAACAGACAGCGCCGACAATTCAAGAGTGACCCGTACGTACAGTACGTGGACGTGGCGGCGTACCCCGCAGGGGGCCTCTTCGCGGTAGCCGCCGTGAACGGGAGAGACAACTCCTTAACCCTCGCGGCCTCCGTCAGGGCAGAGCACCCAGCTGCGGCTGAGACCATAGCCGCAGCGCTAGTAATAAAACAACATGACAGGGTGGGCAGGGAAGTTCATGTCGTTACCGACTCGCAACAGGCCTGCCGAAACTTTACCAACGGACGAACACCGGTGCTGGCGGCTCAAATTCTAGGCCCGAGGCTACAAGAAACCCATCAAATCACTTGGACGCCGGGTCACGCGGGACTGGAGGGGAACGAAAGGGCGAACGCCTTAGCTCGAGCGCTAATTAACCGAGCGGGGCAAAACCAATCGTCTTATCAATCCCCTTCCTTTACCTTTGTGCCCCTGCCATCAAATTACTGCGACCGACTCGAAATCCAGCGACTCAACCGCAGGATTTATCCTCCCCCTCACAAAATCTCAGCACTGAAGAGGCAATAGCCCTCAGACTTATCCAAACAAACACATTCCCAAACCTACACAGATACAGCAAAATATACCCACAAACATATCGTGGCATCTGCCCCTGGTGCGGCGACACACGCCCTACACTCTTTCACATCTCGTGGGGGTGCGGGGGCAAACCTCAACATTTAAAGACGCCTAACACGTCATTTGAGCGGTGGGAGGTACAGCTGACCGGCGATACCCTGGCGGGACAACAAGCTCTCGTCCAGCAAGTACGTCGAGCAGCCATGGCCAGTGGAGTCCTGGAATGAGGACACCACCCACTCGTCCTCAAGATCAACGATCTGAATGGTCTAAATAAATGTTTTTCTCTCTCTCTCTCTCATTACAGCTGATGACAAAGTAGGGAACATTGTTTTTCTCTCGACCTCGCATGCAAGCATTAGCAGCGCTTGCTATGAAGCCCGCTTTTCAGGACACCGTCCGTAATTTATACTCTTTCCCCAGTGCACTCATTCGGAGCTTAACAATAGCGAGAGCAGTGTGCCGCATTCTAAATTTTACGATTAAACACATGGGTAGTGT
Organism: Dermacentor silvarum; assembly: GCF_013339745.2. Lineage (NCBI taxonomy): Eukaryota > Metazoa > Arthropoda > Arachnida > Ixodida > Ixodidae > Dermacentor > Dermacentor silvarum. The sequence continues at coordinate 147,307,412 of NC_051156.1, forward strand.
TTGTACTGAACGCATTGTGCATACGTTGAGTTAAAGATAAAAAAAACAGAAAGACCAAACATGCATCGCGTATCTCATTTACGCGCAAGCGTTTATCGTGACGTCCAGGTTTTTCAGCTCCCTGCAGGTCGCAGTGTAACACTGTCGTCTGCGCGCTGTGGTATGCGTGCTGGACATCAAAATTCGGCCTCAAGATTAGGACAACGTAGCGTCCGCTTCCACGAAGAGTAAATATTTCCTTGAGCGATTACCACGGTGCATGGGTTCAGCGTAATTTTTTCCAGGATGAGTGCCTCTCTGTAAGAGGGGAGGGCGGGTTGGTCTGCAGTAATATTCTTTTTTTTTTTTGGGGGGGGGGGGTGTTAGGCATGCGTGTATAAATCCCTGGTTATTGGCAATCAAACACGGCTTCTGCTGTTCTCCCGTTCCTTCGTCAATTCCTTGCACTGTGAAGGCTACAGTGGAGTGGGGCGCATCCACAAGACTCTGCCTTCTAAATGTCACCGTGACGCGCAGTTCAACTTTCACTTTCGATGTCGTAAACGCACAACTTCCCATTTTGGTGCCTACAGCGCGCTAAACCTAGGCCAATTGAACGCGGTTGTCCAGTGAGCCGCAGTGCGCTTAGCCAGTGGACTCGAGGCGGCACCCAGCGGCGGCCGCGGTATCTGCGCTACGTAGCTGGCCGCCGTTATCAATAGCAGCCGCGTATGGGAATCCGCGTTATTATGAAATAAGGCGTCCAGAAAAGTGATTCACATGGCTTCTGTTGAAAAGAGAGCATTTGAGAGACAGAGACAGGTGACGCTCCCTAGCTCAACGCATCGCGTACGACAGCAAAACTAGGCTGAAATGTCCTTCACGGCAGCGTAGCGACCCGCGAACTACGCTATTTAAGTAAGCGTGAGGGGTGGTTCAGGGCCCCTCTGAAAATATTAAACGTAGACGTTTGTGCAAACCAATGGCGCAGTTCTGCCGGAGAATACGGGTCGTGTGCTATATAGTTGAGGCGACGGGCACCGGTGGGCAACAGGAACATTGATTATACGAACGCTGTATTACGCTCATCTTGCGCTGCAGGTGTGTACAGGAATTAAACTCCTGCACCGGCACGTTGTAGAAGACGTAGCTGCACGTCGATGCCAACAAAGCATTCACCGACATGTTTGAACAGAAAGGCGCCTTTAGCGGCAACCGCAGGTTCTGCATTCGTCAGAGAGCAGAGCTGTTTGTAAAATTTGCTAAGAATGGTAGCGGAAGGATACCGCAAGCAAAGATCTGAAAATTGATAGAAAGCGTTGCGTACTCAACACGCCTTACAACGCGTCAAAATGTCCGTCAGAAAGCCGTTATCACGTGTTGGACTTAAGAGTATCGGTGCGGTCCACTTCCACTATCTTCTTATGCCTTTTTCCGTTAATTATTTCGTTTTACTAAAGTATAGGAAACGTTGTAAATAGTTCAATTCACAACATGCAGAGTCGTTAGCGGTCGCTGTAGCATAGCTGTCGCAGCGCTTGCAGTTTCATCGGATGGCTACAAAAAATATTACGAGCGTACCATACAGCCAAAGGTAAACAAACATACGTATTAGACATTTACATGTAATTAGGCTCGCAGCGACCAGCAACGTTCGCAGCAACAAGGCAAACGGCCGGAGCCTCAAAATTGTTTTTTTGCTTCGTCTAGGTGAAGACAAAGAACAGTGCGCGTCGTGCTACAGCATCTTCATCCGCCGCGCGAACTTCGTCGTGAAATTGGCACCATGTAGCCCAGGCCACCGCAGCCCAGGCCTAAAAAGAAAAAAAAAAAACTACGCGGAACTGAGACGCGGGAAGACACTTTGTTGAAATCAACCGGAAGTAAACAACACTTGAGTAACTGCACGCCGTCATGACCAAGGAGGCGGCACATAGCGAAGTAGAGATGGGCAAAACGGCTAACTTCAGTGAGCGGCTCGGAACGGCTCAGCTCACTGAAATGAACCCGTTCATTTGAACGGCTCACCGGTTAACTTAAACGTGTAAGCTGTGTTATGCATATTCTATAGTTATCTGGCTTTGAAAAAAAAACTATATATGCATAATTTAATAACCGTGTTATTGGTATTTTTGCTACGTTTAGAAAATATCTTTACATATATTAAAAGCGTGAATTTTTTGTTGTAATGAAACTTCTTTTCTGATATTGGGGATAAAATGCTTATGATATTGTGACAGGCAGAATGCGACGCGCTTTTTTTCAGAAAAAGATATGTAACTCCATTGTCATTACAGAAGCTTGTCTGTTTTTGTGGTACTCTAAAATCAACTTCTGACAAAATAAAAACACAAAATGATTGTACATTATGTTTCAACTTTATTCATTTATTCACATACGTACGTTCACTAAAATATGAGTAAGCTGTAACGCCATGCAACAGGAATATAGAAATCATTTCTTGAAGTACAATACAAAAATCATACGAAAGATCCACAAAACTGCCGCACGTACCTTTCGTTTCTTTCTCTTGAGTGCACGCGCGATACTGGCGATAATGCCATCATACGCCAGGACAAAAAAAAAGAAAAAAAAAGGAATGAAGGTCTATTACAACACAGCAGATCATTGGCCTCGTTTTAATGACGTGCTAATGATACACGCTCAGAAAATGCACTGAAGTGGATATCATGGGCGAAATTTTCATGACTAAACTAATTAGCACAAATGAAGACCAGAACGTAAACTGTACGTTCACCTGTTGTCTTTAAAGACACGGAAGACCATCTTCGAAGTGTTATTGGACAAGCGCATGATGTGCGATCGGTGAGAGTCGTGAGACGTCGTTCGAACAGCAGCAGGCAACTAACGGTAACATCCATTGCCAATTAAGACTTCTTTACTTCTCCCCTCGGTGGCATCGCGTGCCACACCATAGGACGCACAAAAAAAAAAAAAAACCAAAGGGACTGCTGCGCACACCACACACTGCGAGCGAGTACCATTAGCGCGAGTCTGCCCACACGGGCCACCATTCGTCGGTCAGAAATCGAAACCTCGAAACCCAGCAGAAGACCCAGCTTTGACGGAACGGTTCGGCACGGCTTATTCAAGGATAGAGAACCGGCTTCCTCACTCCTAAAAAAACCGCCCCTCACTTATTGAACAACGGCTCAATCGCTCTGCAAAAGAGCGGCTAAAAAAATCCGGCTCGTTCCTGAGCTCTCTCTAGGAACAGTTCCTCACGCTCACTGAACGAGAGAGAGCCGGCTTCCTCTCTCCGAAACAACGGCCGCTCACTTACTGAACCACGGCTCTCTCGCTCTTCAACAGAGCGGCTCGCTCCTGAGCGCTCAGGAGCGAGCCGGATCTTTTGAGCCGCTCTTTTGAAGAACGAGAGAGCCGTGGTTCACTAAGTGAGCGGCGGCTCTTTCGTTCTTCAGCCGAAGGCGAGGGTATGGTGGCTAGGCGACTCTTGCGAGGATGGGCGGGAGGGCTGTTGCTTTCTCGTACCGCTAATAGATGGCGCGGAAGTCGCACCCAGCAGAAGACCCGGCTCTGATGGAACGCATCGGCACGGGTCTCTGAACGCGAGAGAACCGGCTCCTTTTCTCTAAAAGAACCGCCGCTCATTTTTACTGAACCACGGCTCACTCGCTCTTTAAAAAGAGCCGCTCACAAGATGCGACTCGCTCCTGAGCGACCCATCTCTATATAGAAGGCCGTAAAGTGAAAAATCGAGAGGGAATGTCATAGCTTGCATGGAAGATAATGATTAGCCACTCATTTTTGTTCTGCATAAGCGCGCTAACTCAAAATTTTAATGTGAAAGCATACTTTGAAAGATATACCTTCCATGTCTAGGCGGCAATCTTAGATTAAACAAACACTGTTTCAGAAACGTTTTAGCAGATACGTAAAAAATGTCAGTATTTTACAGTAGCGTTGTTTTGAAGAAACAAAGACTTGCAACTACATCAATACATTTCGATTGATTGATTCTGGGTAACAACAGAAACAAGTTCTGATTATGAGGCATGCCGTATTGGAGGGCTGCCGATTAATTGTGACCACCTTGGGTTCTTTAACGTGCACTACAACGCAAACACACACACAAGTTTTTGCATTTCGCCTCTATCGAAATGCGGCCGCCCCGGCCGGGATTCGATCCCGCGATCTCGTGCTCAGCAGCGCAACGCCTTAGCTGACTGAGCCACCGCGGCGGGTGAATACATTTTCTTTCATGACAAGTTTATACATGTCGCCACTCAATACACAGACAAAATCTATCTATCTATCTATCTATCTATCTATCTATCTATCTATCTATCTATCTATCTATCTATCTATCTATCATTCCAGACTAATTTCAGTATTAAAGGATTAGACGATTGCAAAAAATTGGGGTGTGTTACTTCAAAGGAATAATTGTCTGTTCCTACACGAGTTTCCTGCTTTGCTGAGGTAACCGGGTTCGCCACCAACAGTCTACGTAGAAACCGAAATTCTACGTATTTTACATTAGCTATGTGCCCCTCTTCAGTGACCCTTTCACGCCAACCGGGGACACTGTATGTGTCACTGTGTGTGTGCTGCACTTCAATAAACCTCTTTGACATCAGCTTGGGTCAGTGGCGATGTGATGCTGGCTAAGTGCCGATTTTTGCTTAAAAAGAAATCCTTTGAAATTTCTCGGTTGCTGTTCGGAATTAAACTTGTGTCATATAGTATATACTCCGGCAATCTTGTCTCAATTTGTATTCAGACACGCGTGACCTTAGCACATGGCGCAGTGTGTCCTGAAGGAAGCGTGATAGAGACTCTGCTAGAGCACTGCACGGGCCGATTTTTGCGGCCCGGGCCCGGCCCGGGCCTGTTTTTACACTGGGCGGCCCGCCCGAGCCCGATCAAAACTTTTATGGCGATCTACGTTAGCAGCCCGGCCCGGCCCGCCACACTTTACCTTAAGCCCGAGCCCGGCCCGAGCCCGGCCCGAGCCCTGGCTCGAAACCGGCCCGAACCCGGCCCGAGACCGAAAAATACATGTTTTTCAGAGTTGAAAAGCCCGAGAATAACTCGCAGAAAGCCCGAGCCCGGCCCGGGCCTGCGTCAAAAATCCTGAGCCCGGCCCGGGCCCGGGTCAAAAAGCACACGCCGTGCCCGAGCCCGGCCCGAGCCCGCGAAAAAACTGCTCTACCCGGCCCGGCCCAGCCGACGGGCCGGGCCGGGCCCGGGGTTTCGGGTAAGCCCGAGCCTGTGCAGTGCTCTAGACTCGGCTACCGTATGCGTCTCAAAGACGACGCGTTTCGGCGGTGGCGATATACGATTCATCTTTACATGGCTTCAGTGATGGTCGCATTAACGTCGACAGTGATACTGTAATTGTTTCTGCCGAAATCTTTTCCTCTCACGAGCCCCCAAAACACATAAAAGTAATGACCTATACATATGCATAGGTGTAGTTGGCATTGCCGATGTGCATATTGTGACTGTTTAGTTTACGGTGATTCATCATGTTCAACTATTTACCCAAATATTTTTTTCATGAAGCTAAACATTGCGTATATTTGTATGTTTTAGGACAAATTAATCCATACGTGGTTCTTATCGGCGGACTTCCAACTCTTCCTGGTCTCGCTTGTGACATTGTTGACTTTCAGAAGGTAAGCTGTAGTATATTCTAAATCATTTTTTATGCTCGTGTTTTCTTTGAGAGTTGCACCATCTGCTTATATGATTAGCTAAATTATTTTTTGGGCTGTTTGTTCAAGTATTGTTATAACTGCTGTGGACGATCCCGATACATTCTTTGATTTTGATACCATACTTCCTCTGTGAAGATAAAATAAATAATTGAATTTTAATTGACAATAAATCAGATAGCAGCAGGAATAAGCGCCGTCTTCTTTTAGAACCATTAAGTTTGTCGCAATGTTGGTGCCAGGCTGACAGATGACCTTTATTGATTTTGATGTCACCAAGAGCTTCGTTTTCTGGTCCACTATTTGCACAAAAATTGCAGACGAGAACAATTGGATCATAGAGCAGCGAATTCTCAGCCAGCAGCCACTATTTTTCCGTCAGGCATCTCCATCTACGTTCTGGCTTTCTTTAGGCGCGAATTAAGCCTTTTGCGAATTATTCTTGCTAAGCATAAACAATGCATGTTATCGTTGAAATGTGCTCTCTTTTCCTAGCCATCTTCTCTGACAAAGTATACTTTGTGTTTTTTACTGTACATAAACATAAGACTTCAGTGTGAACCAGTAAGTAACACTCGAACACCCGTGGAATGGGCTGAATGTAAGCTTTCTTTAACAGCTGTCAAAAGCAAAATGTTCTTTGATGTCACTCTTGTAAGTCGCGCGGCTATTACACCTTACTCACCGTGGGGACACAGTTAACTTAAATTCTGGGTCTTTACGTGTCGAAACCGTGAGATGATTATGAGACACACCGTAGAGAAGGGCTCGTGATTATTTTTGACCATGTCGGTTTCTTTAGCGTACGGTACACAAGCGTTCTTGCATTTCACCTGTATCTAAACACTGTCGTCGCGGCCTCCATCGAACCCGCGACCTCCACCTCAGAAGAGTTACGTAAAAGCCACTGCAGTACGACTTTCGCTACGGTGTCCTGAGCGCAAACACATGGGAGCGATTCGTGGCCGCGCGATGGCCGCACTCTACGGGGGCGAAAAGCGAGAAACACTCGTTCGCTCAGATTTATTACAGGTTAAGAAATTCCAGGTTGCCAAAATTAATGCGGACCGCCTCTCACTACAGTGTCGCTCACAGCCGACTGGGTGAATTCAGGACGTTTAATGCAACAAGTAAACACCGTTCTCCTCGTGGAAGACACTGTCATTTACGTTCGGAAGCATAGCGTGCAATTTAAGTAAAAGCGTGGCCACGCTGGCTACCCAGTACAAAAGAGTGACGGACTGAGAGCAGTACCGCGTGCAATGATACTTGGTTGAACGTTGATGTCGTCCGTTTGCATGGTGCTTGCAGCATTGGCGATAGACATTACGCGAACCTTGCGTGCCATGAAACCGGGCATACGTCATCTTTTGTTTTTCCAGACGGAAGCCTGCGGCTCTGGCAGCTTTAGCCATGTTTTCTCTCCTAGGCTGTGTCATCGCAACGAGGACCAAGGCCAGACTGAATCTGTTACCATTCGCTCTTTTTCCCGCGCCAAGTTTCTCGTAAGTACTTCGATGCAATTCTTTCCTTTGAAAAAAAAAAAGGACTGACATGAATCATATCTGATGATGATTTTGAGATAATTTATATAGTATGCTTAAGTTAGGACCAATTCTTTCCCTAATTGTATATTCCTCGTTGCTGACGGGTGCGGCGATACCAGGCCGAGTGGCTTAGGCATACTCGTAGCTCGATTTGTAACACAGTGCTTTAAGAAAAGCCATTATATAATTTCTCACACCGCTTTTATTGATTCGCACCTGGCTCCCCAAACTGCTCCTGTCCTCCACACTCCAGCGAATTTAAATGCCAACTGAGAGGTCTGCCTAAGAATCTTCTGGCCGCACGCGAAGTCAACATTCCTCGGCGAAGAAGTGGCCCAACTACGCGAAAAAATATAATTCTTAGTCGTGGAAAGGCTTTTAAACTTTCTCGCCAAGTGGACATTGTCGCCTCACTTCGAGCGGAAGTTGATTTGCTACGCCCCGAGCCGCCACGGCACCTCGTAAACCTAAATTATTTCATCCTATACTGCTTGCAAGGTCATGCTTTCTGCAAATAACCATTCCCTATAAGGATATGGACAAGTTTCAATGAACTCGGCTACCCTGACTGCTCTCCCAGTGGGGTGGGCCGGCTGAAAGCCTACTGAGAGGACAAAAAGCTTTAGAAGTCCTGCTTCAATCACTGTTTGTAGCAAATCGGAACGAAATATCACCCGCCCCGGTGGCTTAGTCAGCTAAGGCGTTGCCTTGCTGAGCACGAGATCGCGGGATCGAATCCCGGCCGCGGGCCGAGGCCGCATTTCGATGGAGGCGAAATGAAAAAACGCCCGTGTGCTTGCGTTGTAGTGCACGTTAAAGAGCCCCAGGCGGTCAAAAGTAATCCGGAGACCTCTAATACGGCGTGCCTCATAATCAGAACTGGTTTTGGCACGTGAAACCCCGGAAAGAAAAGAAGGAAGACGGAACGAAATATTGCAATAGTCCGAAGCATCCACACGCGTTTTCTTGTGTTAAAGCTCACTCCTCTAACCATCCCTGCACATTCAATGCATCACCACAAATCTTTCAATGTGAACCCTGTCTCCTTCCGGTGCCTCAAAACACAGCACAACTCCTATTCTTTTTTTCTACGCGGTTGTGGACGACGGTGCTTGTAGACGCCTGGATGACCCCTCACTGTGGCCGATCGGATGCCTTTTAAACCTGTTTCGTGGTCAGCTGCATGAAGATATGTTTCATGGAAACTGTTCAGGAATCGGTATGACTACCAATACGCATGGTGCGCCGTCAGAAACTATTACTTGAAGCTTTTTTACGTAAGTGCTAACTTCCCTCCTGTAATTTTACAGGAGGGCATCAGATCTATTGAAGATGTTGTGACCACACATTTAGAGCAGAGACTACTTAGTCTTGCTGACTTAAACACACCTGGTATTCAGAATAGGCGTAGGAAACTAAAGTTATTCCCACTACAATTTTTTATAGCAAACTACTGCCGCTCGTTGTTAGATTTTTCTAGCTTTTAATGCCTTCCGCAGCATAATTTAACTGAGAACTGTCGTAGTGATGTTACAGACTTGCGCTATGAATCTACAGAATGTAACAACGTCACACTTTTAGCATTTTCCTTGTTCATCCTGACAATTAGTTTCAGCCCCCTCTTAAGATATTCGCGCCCTTGACGGCCTTATGCGAAACGGTTCAGATGCGGTAAGTAAACTTCTCCGCTTTGCTTTCAAATTTGTTGACTATGTTTGCTTATTCAGGTTTTTCTGTACAGCTGAATTGTCTCTTGTGACTAGTATATGAGACATTAACGAAGAAGTCCATCGGTTCACCGAGATGGGTCTGAATGGCAAGGATGACAATTTTCTCCAGCAAAAGCCCAAGCCATGTAAAGATTCCTATTAATACAGCGCGGAGCTCAGAACTGCTCTAAACCGTAAAGAGCGTGATCACAGAAAAGTCAAAAATCACTAGCCTAACAAGTCAATGTCGCCTCTTGCAGTCGCCTTGTAATCACCTGCATAAGCGGGATCCAAAGTCTTGTATTGAGTCGTGTGAAAAAAAGAGCCTCTAACCGACCGGTGGACTCTTTCAGACGATTTCATATGTTATACATCAAACGTGAAGATCCAATCCGTCTGCTCGACACCTGTGGTGAAGAAGAGCAAGTCGCTGATTTTCTCCCTGTTCATGTTTTCTCTATATATAAACCACCATCTGGCAGCACTATCCATCAGCCGTGGTCTGGTGCTGGAAGTTCTGATTACCAGCGTCATTACATCATTACATCAGAGGGGACAGAAGAGAGAACAGAGCGCTGAAATTCTAACAATTTATTTTATTTTCAGAAAGCATCGCTATATATACATACAGTAACACAGAAGCACAACAGCCATGCGCAGAACGCTATGAAATATTCAACTATGTGAGAAGTCGAGGTATCGCATCTCCTTGTGACTGAGAGCGACAGAGGGGGTACGGATGCAAATATACTTTAAACATTTTATCCTTCTTCGATTATCACGCGCGTGACAAGTTCTTTGTGTTTTGCGATGTGAATCTTGAATCTGTCAATCTTGGGCAACATCCAAACGTGCTGCAGTGGGCAGAAAGCCATCCCTGTTCTGCACGGTTTACATTGTACATGTATTCTTTTCGCCGTTCATTTATGCACCGGCCTGTCTGTATTCTGTAATATTTACCATGGGACAAGGGAATAACTACGTTCTTCGCAAGCTCTTTGAATTGATATTGGTGTTTTATAAGGGATCGTAACTTAGCCCAGATACTGGGAAAGTCATACTGCAGAGGTTGCCTAACCTTCCCGGGGCAGAAAAAGTTTTGACGTTTACACACTGCGGGACCTTTTCAAACTGAGCGCCATTCTGTGCAGGTACGGCAATTACTACAATTTTTGCCTATCCAGAGTTGCTTCATTTGCACTTATCACCATCATCATCATCATTATCATCATACATCCCACTACTTTCACTCCCCTTCCCCCTTCCGCAGTACAGAGTAGCAGACTAGAGTACACTAGCTCAGGTCGACCTCTCTGTCTTTCCTATCAATAAAATCCATCTATCTACACCACAATGGACAAAAACTGCGCAGCAGGCCTTCGGCAACATAAGCTTCTACAACAGTTGGGTAACCTGCCGTAGTTAACCTTTCAGGTCGCTCACGGAAGCTCGGAATCATCGTGTGTTCGCATGATTTTCGTCGGAAATTTATAAAGCGTGAGTTAACAATGCGACGTTTTATAAGTTTACAGTAGGCGGAGTTAAATGGAAGTGGCTTATTGCTACGTGTGTAGTGTATCCAGCAGCAACGGACTTTATGCAGAAATAAAGTAATGTCAACGAACCTTTTACTCCTTTCTTGGAAAATTCATGGCTTTATTGTAGTGGCCTAAAACGTTTACGCACTATGCCGAGAATAAGCAAAGCATCAGACTTGTACGAGCTGGCATCACTGTGAAGAAAAATTGAAAAAAAGTTGTCAACGCATCTGAAAACAGCTAGGACATTAGTGTTAAAGAACGCAACCAACACCGATCTGTCAAGTTTTGCTAAAAACAAATAACTGATTATGGGAGCAATGCATGATCCGATGCATATGCCTTCTTTTTGAAGGTGAGGTTTACCATCCAGATGGATGTACGTCGACTGTAAATAAAAACGAATTAATTCTAAAAAGCCTCTTACACTAATGCCGGACTGAGTCTGGAAATTTTAAGGGCCGAATTAATTAATACATGCATCAACGCATTGTCGTAGTGACTCATGTGGTAAAAAATAATTAGGGTCCTTCACATCATTTGAAAAGGCAAACAGGCTTCGTTAGAAGGCGAGCTGACAAATTGCTGGGCTGCACCAGGGCTTGTTACTTTCAAAGAATTTAAAAGCAAAAAGTAAATGTTAACAATCATCCGCTTTTAAACGATTTAGGTTTTTCTGTAGGAATCCAGTGGTACATTCTTGTCAGGTGCCATTTTCTGAAATGATGTCTAAATGGCATCTCAACCTTGTGGGTTTTCGCATTGAAGAAAACTTCAAGAAAATAATTTGAGTTAACATACCGTTCAGAACAGATTGCCGGTTTAACTTACGACAAATGCTATTGGCTTGTGTTGTTTTTTGTTGTTTTTCTTCAAGAAAACCGTGTTGTGATAGTCAAGAAAGAAAGAAACCACGCGTCCGGCCTTATCTTGATAAAGTGAACTGACATTGCTGCAAAATATCACCCTTTCTCCGCTGGGAGGACACACACTGAACGTTATTCTAGAAATAAAGCAACACGCTTTACCAGAAGTTTTGAAGCAGTTGACTTGCAGTGGCTCCGGATGTCGACACCATCTGATATGCAGGGCTCGTGTTCTTGCTCAGAAGCAGGCCGGGAGACATGCCTCGCTGTAGCCAGGACCTCTGGCGGAGAACGCTTCGGTTCAACCGCGAACTTAGGTCCCAGAGAAAGCACGTTAGTGACCAGCTTGCTCAAGTTCAAGATTTCCGGGTTTGAATCGGGCACTTGGGCGATTGCTGTCTCGCAGGCACGTGAGCACGAAACCTTGTTGGGACTTCTTGTGTCGTGTAAATGAGGTGATAAGTGTTCACTGTACAAGCGTACTTGCCTCGGCAATTCAGTCTTTAGGGTTTGTTTACTCTTATCCCGTGCCCTCGATAAGTTGCTTGAGGACAAATTGGCCTCATTTGCGCGATAGCTTAAGACACAAGGTGTGTGGTTGTGGTCGTGATGCCGTCCTATTCGTTACATTGTTGTCATTAGAGCTCTACCCGCCGGGGTAGCTCAGTCAGCTAAGGCGTTGCGCTGCTGAGCACGAGGTAGCGGGATCGAGGCTGCATTTCGATGGAGGCGAAATGCAAAAACGCCCGTGTGCTAGCGTTGTAGTGCACGTTAAAGAACCCTAGGTGGTCAAAATTAATCCGGTGCCCTGCACTACGGCGTGCCTCATAATCAGAACTGGTTTTGGCACGCAAAACCCCAGAAAGAAGAAGAAGTCATTAGAGCCCTGATATCCGACTCTCTTCATGCCATTGTCGTCACTCGATCCTCGTCAAACAGTCTTGATGCATTCGTCGTCATATTATCGCAGAGATAGCATTGTGGTCGTTCGATCGCCGTCACTCGATCTTTGCCATACAACTCTCGTCATACCATCGGTGTCACGCGATCGCTGTCACTGCGTCGTCGTTATATGCATTCATTGCAGTTATGTCGTTGTAATACCACCGTGGTTATTCCGTCTTCGTCATTCTAGGTTCGTCATCCAACCCTCGCGTGGCTGTCGTTATAACGCCGACATCGTCACACCATAGTCATCCTACCACGGTAGCCAACCTCATGATCAGGAAGCCATCGTGGTCATTCCATCGTCGTTATTCCAGTTTGGTCAGCTGACTCTCGTCCTGCCGACCATCTTCACGCCTTCTACGCTGACACAGTGGCCTAAGTTTTCTAATAGCTTGGGCCACTAGGTATATGCTCACAGTCGTGATGCCGTCGTAGTCGATTCCAGCTTTGTCATCCTACTCGTGTCGTCGTGCACACGTCTTCGCTACATCTTTGTTACGCGACTGTAGTCATGCTGTCGTCGTGAAGGCAACGTTGTCAACGCGTCGTCGTCATGGAGTCGTCTCAAAAAATTCATTGTCACACCGTTGCCCTTATTCCGTCATGGTCTTTCCAATGTTCTTATTCAAGCTCCTTCGTCCGACTACCATCATACTATCCTTGTCACTCCATCGTAGTCACACAGTCATCGTCATAGCACTATCATCATTCAGTTGCCATTGTCAGTCGTCGTTCAGTCGTTGCATTGCCGTCATTCCTTCTTCGTCACTCTATCATAATCACGTGGTCATCGCGATTATGACGTCATTATGATGCCAGCATCGTCATTTCATCATTGTCGGACAGTCACTCTCAATGTACCCGCTGTCATACCGTTGTCGCCATTGTCGCCATGCTTGTGTCATCGTCGTCATTCCAGCGTTGTCATCCGGTGATCGTCATATTGTCGTCATGTCATTCTCGCCATACACTTTTTGTCATCCTATTGTCTCCATGCTGGCGTCATCAATCTGCCCTGTTTGTTACATCGTCGTCATTTCAGAATGTTGTCGTCATGCTGTCATGCTCGTTAGCGACGTTGGCAAGCGAGTTCAACAGCAATGTTGACTGATACCGGAACACTGTACATCGTATATAGCCGAATCAATGAAAATCTCAGAATGGCCAAAATAGATTTCAAATAAGCGTGATTTCAGCAAAACGCTGTGTCGCTTCATTTCTTGAATACTAATCATATTACCGCCGACGGTCGTTGTGCTAAAGCAGGTGCTTGGATGAGTTAGTGCGACATACCTAATTTTAATTTAACAGAGCGCGAAAGACGGAACACCAGTAAGATAAGGACACAGACATGTGTCTGTGTTATTCTTTTACTGGCGTTGCGTGTTTCGCGCTATTTTAAATTCCAAGTAAGTAACTGCGAGATGAAGTTTGCCGTATTTTTTGTCTGTAGCGAATGTAAGTCCAAATGGACCAACTTGGTATAGACAAAAATGCCGTAATTCTATACATGCGCAGAATAGCGCACAAATTTAAAAAAAAGGTCACGCAGCGTGTAAACGTCAAAATTGTTTTACACCGTAACCTGTTACGGGCTCATCCAATAGCCGTTTCGATTGACGATGGTGCCCGCTGCCATTGCTGGTGGTGTTCGGTGTCCGTAACAGCTATCGCCGGGAATGAGAAAAAAAAATATACCCTTACCGGCAGGATCGAATCCGGGCCGGCTGTGCGGGGGTCAGCTACTCTAGCACTGAGCCACGCCAATGCTTTTTTTTTCTTTGTTACATGGGAGGAGAATCTTCAGCCAAAGAAGAAAAGCAAAGAGCTACAGAAATTTAAGGTGACTGAAAACATATTCAAAAGTGAGGCAAGCATGTTCAAGTGTCCAGTAAAGACCTCCAGTCCGGCGCTATTTGTTGTGCAGCGTACACACTACGAACATAGGCAGCAGATCCCCGACAGAAATACCGAGTGCTTCGCGGTAGTTCAGCGTGCCTGTCACACATTATACTTGCTAGAAAAAAGGAGCTGTTTCGTGGCGTGGTCGACAAACTGCCGATTGTGTGCATATTCTGAAACGATTCATCACTGTTTTATAGATTGTAAGGAAGCCGTGTTCTTCTGGGACATTCTCCAAAAACACCTAAAGAATAGATGTCACACAATACACAATTCGTTTCTGACGTTTTAAATATCCTTGTGACCCACCATATCACATGTTCATGGTACTTGCCCTACAGAGCCATGGCAACGCTTGCTAACTTGCACCGGAAAAATGCAATATAAACGCGCCCTTGCGCGAGGAGACATGCGATTAAAGCCCAGGGGCTTTACACGCGATGTGACGTGCGCGCGGTGTGTCGTTTATACGTGCGCACTTTGCATTGCATTTGCATATTATTAGATCAGGTGGCATGCCATGTAGCAGGTGCACACGTAGCGGTACAAGGTAGTTAGAGAAAGTTTGAGAAAAAAAAGAAGTTTAGGGAGATGTATACAGAATGCTAAAAAAACATATGTTGTGTACCTGATTAAAGCAAGCTGGCTAGCTGACTACGTCCCCGCATGCGTTTCAAAGGAGATGCCAATAAATAATAATAATCATCGTCATCATTAGCAGGTTGGTGAGTGTTTGTCACCGCTTTGTTTCAAAGAGGATGCCCATATATTCTCGTAATCATCATCATTATCATCATCATTAGCATCGTAGCGGGCCACTTGTCACGCGATTTACACGCGATGTGAGATGCGCGCCGCGTAGCGTCGTTACGTGCACCCTTTATATTGCAGTTGCATATTAATATACCAGGTGGCACGCAATGTAGCAGTTGAATAGGCACTTATTACAAGATAGACAGAGGAGGTTCGAGGAGGAAAAAGACGATTAAGGAGACGTATGCAAAATGCTAGAATGAAAAACATGTGTAGCATACCTGATTAAAACAAGGGCGCTAGGTAAACGTTTCTCACCGTCCCGTTTCAATGGGAATACCATTAAATCATCATCATCAACATCATCATTATTAGCATCGTATCATGTCATTTGTCGTGATGTGACATGCGCGCCGCGTAGCTTCGATACCTGCAAACGTTGCATTGCAGTTGCGTTGTATTGCACCAGGTGTCCCGACATGTAGTAGTTGCAAATAGCAGTTCAGAATCAAACGAGAATCAAATTTTATTACTACATACGAAGGTATTACGACATGTAATATACCGGAGGAGGTCCCGGAATCGGAGACTGAATTGGGACCTCCTTGTCATGCTGCATTGCAGCTGGACCTGGTTAACTCAAGTAGTTTAGGTGCCTATTTGTCACCACCCGGTTTGGAAGGGGATGTCAAAAACCATCATCGTCATCCTCATCAACAGCTTCGCATCGTGCCACGGGTCAAGGGATGTGACATGTGCGCCACGTAGTCTGGATGCCTGTGCTTACTATTCCGTACACGTTATGGCGCCTCCTCGTAGGGTACGAACCTGTGCTGAAGAAGCGAATCGTAGAGCTACGCGCGCGGCCGCAAAAAGGCGACGTCGGCCTCAGCGGATCACTGTGCAGAGCCCGACGTGTTGCGGCGCAAGCCACAGCTCGCCGTCGACGCCGGGCGTGCAGTTCAGATTGTTGTCGTGAAAACGACGCGAAGAGACTTCACCGCAAGGAACCTGTAGTGCTTGGTGCGCAAAATGAAGCTCCTATGGAGGCGTTTTCCAGCTTACGCTGTGACTGTGCTGCGCGTGCCGCACAGGCCTGGGACTTTTATTTTCTGCCATAGAAAAATTTTGCAATCTGTGCGAGAGAGAAAGAAAAGTCATAAGGGAAAGGCAGGGAGGTTAACCAGGCTGAGCCCGGTACCCTGCACTGGGGAAGGGGGAGAAGGGATTGAAAGAGGAGAAGGAAGAGAGAAGTTCACAGTTCACACCTTGCACATTTACAGTCAAGCGTTCATCGCTGAGTTTCGTCACAAGCGGTCATACAGGCAATCTGTGCGAAATGACCATTCCAGTAGCTAGGATCAAGCGAGCGTGCCTTATCAAACACCAAAACAAGTTTAGAGAGTGGTAAATATTACATCAAACAGACAGGCCGATGCGTAAATGAAAGGCTCATAGAACACTTGTACAATGTACACCGCGAAAAACAGGGATGGCGTTCTGCCCACTGCAGCACGTGCGGATGCCGCCCAAGATTCGCAGTGTTTAACATCATTGCAGAACACAAAGGTCATGCGCGAGATAATGGAAGCGGAAAACATATGATGTGTGCAAGATGTTTGCGTCAGTACAACCTCTGTCGCTGTCACTGACAAGGTGATGAAATACCTCGAGTTACACCAACGTTGAACATTAAATGGGAAGCATTTCTTGGCGAAGATTTGCTACTTTGACCGTATCTATCTATCTAGCCGCCTACGTCTTTGGCTCTCATGGTCGTTTCGTTAACTTGGTATATACCAAAATTGGCATAGTATGACAGGAGTCTATAACAAACGTAAGTGATAGGCCATGACATAAACGTTATGACATGCCTGTCATGTAGGTCATGACAATGACCCAGCGAAAGAGATTAAGACTCAAAAACCACAGAAATGGGTTCTGACGTGGGTACTAAGTGAAGGAAACACTAAAGGATGGTGGTAGAAGTCATAGTCACGAGCATTACTCGGAAAAACGTCAATGACTCAGCAAAAATAAATTAATACTCAAAAAGCATTGAAATGTTTTCGAACGTGAGTTCTAAGTGAAGGAAACACTAAAGGATGGTGGTAGAAGTCATAGTCACATGACTCAGCTAAAATGACAGTGACTCAGCAAAAATAAGATTAACACTCAAAAACCAATGTCATGGGTTCGGATGTGGTACTAAGGGAAGAAAAGGTATAAAGGTTGATGGTCGAAGTCATAGTCATGAGCATGACTAAGGCTTTCGCCTTAAGGTCTCTTAGGTGTACCCGAGGACTCATAACATGAATGTCATGAGATGCGTGTCATGTTGGTCATGAAAGGGCCGCCTACGTCTTGGTGCTCTCATGGTCCTTTCGTTAACTTGGTAGGTTCCCCACACACAGCTTCGCATAACATCGATTCCCACAGGGCGTGAGATCTGCCAGTTTTTTTTCTGTGGGGGCTTATTTCATTGCGTTCCGCACATGACTTTTGTTCGTCTGTGTGATTACACATATAGCGATGCTTCCTGAAAAGAAAATAATTTTTTTTGAAGTTCAGCGCTCTTATCTCTCTGGTGTCTCATCTGCTTCCCCGGACCTGCTAATCACAACTTTAAAGCATGTTTTACCAACAAGCCCAATGTTAAACTCTGGTCTGCTTGAACTTCTAGCCCAGTACTCTTCGACGAGAATATCATAAGCGAATGTCTCAGGCGTCTTAGGCAATCTTTACACTGCGCTTATTGGGTGGTATCACTCATGCTTCCTAGAAACTGGCCCCATAAAAATAGAACAGGAAAGTGTGCATTGGAAAATCCTCAAAGTCTCGAAGTTACGAATGGTTTCCTTTGCTAATGTAAGCGAACTTTAGCGATGCAGGGCTGCTGTACGGAATGCCACGAGTTTCCTGCTCCCCTGACTTTGATCGACGGCTGTCAGTGAACCAAAATAACGCGCTACGCGCGAAAACAGGAGACAATACATTGTCGAGATAAAGTCATGCACATCAACACGAGCGCAGCCTGCGCACACCGCTTCCTCGTTTCAGACACCGAAGACTGGACATTGTTATGCGCCAGCGGCGCTAATTATTATCAACGCAATATTGCAATATCGCACATCTGTGACCCTCCCGGTACCTACATACAAACTGGGCGCAAGCAGCTTGCCATGCTTTTTTTGGGCGCGTCACGAGGGTGTCCCGTCTTTCGAACAATATCGATCTGTTAACACCGACTAATGCTTTCCTGACGTCAAAATATAACATTTTTTTTCTATAATTTGCTTGCACAGATAATGCAATCGATGGAACGATAAATAACAGGAGGACACCTACGGTTTGACCACGCGACTGCTTCTTTTTCGGTCGCCCATTAGGTAACTCCAAGGTGATGGTAACCTAAGAGCGAATCTAGTTAAGCCAATGAAAGTGTAGGCACGCCGAGGGTTGAAGCTTAAATTTTTGGACCATTAGCTAATTCAGCTGAGGACGTCGCCAGAGGTCGCGGAGATCCCGAAATTTGCCAAACTCGGGCGTTCCTACATGGCACCTCAGGACTGGTCTTTCTTTCGCTAAACTTTTGTCACATCGTGGATTTCGTTAGAAAGAGTTCGCTGAGATTCGTAATTCAACAGTTTCAGCTTTCCTCCAGCCAAATACACGTGTCATCTATTTTTTTGATGTTGGTTACAGGCGAATGATGAGCACGGTCAACGAATGCTACATGCTACCTTTTTACCACGCTGTATGCTACTTTAGCGGCTGTATGACGTCTCTCATCTTAGCCGACTTCGGCGAACGCAAGCTTTCCAAGGTACGTTTCTTATTATACATTCGGGTTCGCGATTGTTAAGCATACAAGCTGTAGCGAATGCGGACATGTTACTAATGACGCGCTGTGCCTGTATTTTTCTTCTGAGGAGAGCGGCGCAGGTAGCCGGTAAGTTTAAAGGGAATAGCTTTATTGGCTCTTTCGCCCGTTTTGGTGATGGTGATTTGTCGATGTTTTTGGTAATCAACATGATAATTTATTATTTTAAGATTGGAAAAAGAGTAGGCCAATAGAAACTGTCGCCATAGTAAGCGAGCCCTTCTGTCTTATAGCTTCTTTACTGCGGCAGCTGGCATTCCCTGATCTCCCCTCAACGCGGGCATCTTTGCGCGAAACTTCTGGAATTCTGTGCAATGTCCCTCAAACGTAAGCGTTTGTGGCCTCAAAAAGGACCGACCCGATGTAGAATGGCGGGGTTGTCATGCCGAACATGATTGAACATATATGGCGTTCACATGACGCTCGATTAACTGTGGAGTGCTGACAATGACAGTGTCTGCGTGAAAAACGCCGAGAATAACCCCCGCATTCAGAAAGGCATCTTAAGACTTGACCTAAGTGACGCCTGGCGTGAACGTGCCCAGGATGCTCATTGCGTTTTCTCCGGCGCGCTCACGACAGGCGTCATTTAAATCAAGTCAAGCATGGGCTTCAACTTATGAAGTATTACTGAATACGGGGGTAAGTGTTGCAAGCGTCTGATACAAGCACCAGCTGGGCCGCGTGAACGCATGCGGAGGAATGCATTGGTGTTCCTGTTACTTTCTTAACAAAACGCCGTTTTATGCATTGAAGCACAAGTGTAACTGGAACGCCAATGTATTTTCCGGAAAGTTTGGGAATTATATATTTCGAAACTGGTGTCATCTTGAGAAATCGTTGCAAGTGGATCCGCCTTGCGAACTCCACGGCTAGAATTTGTAACTTGCAATATTTCCGTAAGGTAATTAGGTGAAAACTTAATTAGTGAATTTTTGATAAGTCAATTATGCATTTCAATTTTTGGTCCAGGTAATGTCCGGCTCTTCGAGCAGACCAGCTCATGAACTAGAATCGTGCTGTCTGCCACAGACAACCTTTAAAATTTTTTGAAAGTGTTCGCTGAAACACCCGGTATATAGAGCCCCCCCTCCCCACACACACACACACACACACACACACAATGCATAAACACGCCGTTAAAACACTCTTGAATTTATAAATTATGTATAGGCACTTGGGCATCCAGCATAATAAGTGGTTCCACAAAACGATACATGTTGGACCCCTGCATTTGTGTAAATTGAGTAGTTGTGTATGTGGGTTGCGAGCATACGTGTGTGTGACGACAGCAAAAACGACGACGTCCATGTTGAAGATGATAGTACGGTGGTAATGGTAGGATCTCTACACCAGCCATTTGACGCGAGCTCCCGACATGGCGACTGTTGGGTTCTGTATAGGTAGTGGGCCAGCGCAAGAGAAAAAAAAAAAACACACGGATTCTGGCGCCATCAGTGACTGCGTTATACAATCGTGCGTACCTAGGATATATCACGTGCTGTATGGTGATGCGACGATGACTTTTGTACTCCGGCGATGAAATGTTAAAAACTTTGAGGATGCTTAAGCTTCGCCTTCCAGGCTGGAACGCGCTAGCATTAAAAGATCCCTGACTGCTTCTCACGCTTCCAGGTAACTGTAGCTTATGTAACTGTAATGTAGCTGGCGGCAAACGCTATCCGCGAAGGTGAACTTTCTGCCCTTTTCTTTCTTTCCCCCACACGGGTTGAGCGGGGCGTGCCACTCCCACTAAGATGCACCTCAAACGGAAGCTGGAAAAGGGGTTTGCGTTTGAGTTTCCGCGTAACAGCAATAAGTTTTCTCGTATATTCAAATTACAATCCGACGATGTAGGTTCTGTGGAATTTGTACTTTACAAATTTTCTGACGCATATTATGTTGAGAAATTCAAGTAGTTCCGTAACACCTACGCATCACGCGGATGACCTGCGTGGTTCGGGATGATTTTTCTCATACGAACAACGGCGCCGACGCCGGACTTTCTGCGACACGGGGCCGTTAACGTTATTACGTTAAACGCATTTGACGGACCACACAAACGCTATTGCACTGCGGGAAGACTTTAAGAATGAAATTAAGGTAAGTGGGATAGAAAGATCGTTCGTCTTACGACGTAGGAGCGAAAAGCAAACAAAAAACAATCTATACGAGGAGATCCAGCTCCACCTGAGGGATGACAGACCCATACCCGTGGTCCCTAGCATCCGCGTTCTTGGTATGACCATAGAAGCCAACGGCGCCAACGGCACGGCTATCTCCAAGATCCTTCGACAGACCACCAATACATCCAGACTGCTGAAACGAGTGACCAACCGACGAAGGAGTATTAAGGAAGAAAGCCTCATCCGCCTTGTCCAAGCTTTGATCATCTGTCACATTACTCACGTTGCGCCATCTCTCAACTGGTACAAAGCTGAAAAGACTAAACTAGTGTCATCATCAGAGGAGCCTATAAGAAAGCCTTTGGACTACCCAGCCACACCAGCACGGAACTTCTATTACAATTAGGTATCCACAGCACTCTAGACGAGTTAATCGAAGTGCAACGTCGATCGCAACTGGAGCGGCTTACCCTCACGGAGACGGGCCGCAGCATTCTAACCAAGCTCGATATCACTTGCCACCGCCAACATTGAGACAAACACCCAATACCACGCGAGATTCAGCAATGGATACACGCCTACCCTATTCCCAAAAACACACACCCAGACCACAACAAAGAACGCAGGAAGGCATGAGCTACCTCCCTCATCAAAGCTTATGCCAATACCACTGGCGTCACCTTCGTCGACGCAGCTGAATACCAAGGTGGATGTCGCTTCGCAGCGGTTTGCACAGCAGGCGGCTTGCTCCAACATGCTGCCAGCATCGTTACCCAAAATTCCGAGACGGCCGAAGAATTGGCCATCGCCCTGGCCACTGTTGACCAGCCTGTCACACCATAGTGAGCGATTCTCGCATGGCAATCAACAACTACATCAACGGTCGTATTTCTCAACAATCACTCCGTATCTTACATCAAGTCCCGCATACATCTGAAAATCAAATCACCCTCGTCTGGATCGGAGCATACGTCGGCGATGTCCACCCGCACCTCACCAGCCTCAACCAGGTTACACACTCCGTAGCACGAGAACTAGTCAACCGTGCCGGAGTCGGTGCAAGCTAGTACACCCGCAGGACGCGATCGCCTTACAAGATATAACGACCCTGTGAAGTCATTTTACCTCGAAAGGAGAACCTCTCCCACCCCTCACCGCAAGTTAAACAGAGCACAGGCAACCACCCTTCGCCTGTTACAGACCGACACATGCCCCTCCCTCACACGCTATCACATCATATACCCCGACATCTACCCAAGCCACACGTGCAACATCTGCAAAAATCAATCAGCAACACTCCCCCACATGCTAGGGGAGTGCAAACATCACTACACAGACCTTAATCCCGTGACCCTTTTCTCGAGATGGCACGCCGCCCTGCGAAACTCCCCTCTCGACGACCAACTCTGGGCTACCCAGCAGGCCTACGAAGCGGCGAAGAGGCAAGACCTCGACGTCTCATCGTGGGATGCCAAGGCCCTGCCGACTAAACTGCTGGTTCCAAGGTCTCTCTCTCTCTCTATGATTCGAACTAGACTTACTTCTTCAAATCCAGAGGGACCAGCCTGGGAACTTCAGCGACGAAGTAAGAAACGTGAAAGCGCAGCTAGCGAGATGATAGATAAGCATCGCGGCGCCGCCATTCGCGCGCATGCTGAGCGATTATAGTGTAGAAGGGACGTGACGGCGGCTGTACGAGCCGTGCCGTCGTCCCTGATCAGAAGGGCGAAGGCGGCGAGCCGAGCAACGGCTGCGACGACCAGCGTGACTGGCTTTTAGAACGACACTGCGCGTGCCGAGCTTGCGCCCCGAGCACCGCGCTCCGCTTCTTTATTTTTCACTTCGACAGCCGGCGCCAAGGCACCGGCTGATCGCGCCGACCAAAGCGCTCCGCGCTGCGGCGTTGGTGGGCGCTACAGGGCCCCCCGCCCAGACGGAACGGTGATAAATTAAGTTTGCTAAGGGCAGGAAGGGTCCGTGGGAAGTCCAAGTAGTTCGAGTCCGTTGAAGCGAAGGGGACTAGCCAAGTCCCTCCGGTGGACGAGGCTGCGAGTGGCGGTGAGGACGCACGGCACACAGCACTCTGGCACGGAGAGCGAGGAGGTAGACGCCTCTGCAGTAGTTCACGGAGGTCAGGCGAAACGAACGGGTACTGGGCGCTGACATTGGTGGGCACAACAAGCCGCGAACTCGTTCGTGCGTGAGCTCTGGTGCATGCAGCTTGTGCACGCGCTTGTCCGGTCTTGCTCGACCCGCGGTAGACGTCATAAGCTGCAAGCTTTTGCGCGTGACACCGCCCGAGTCAAGACAAGAGGGTCTGGTACGCGCCTGCCGGAGCCGGGGTGTTGCCACAGTCAATGGCGTTGGAGTCCAGTGGCGCTCTTGGCGGCGGGGAAGGCGTCGTCGGACAACACTTAATGACGGCACCAGTGCAAGTTGAAGAAGATCTGGGAGAGCCGGGGCAGCAGCAGCCGAGTCACGTTACCTGGCGAGCTCCAATGTGGGCACGACGCGAAGGACCGGATCAGGTGGTGGGTGCGAGACACCGTCAAGACTCGCGTCGCGGGATGGTGGTAGCAGTCCATCTGACTTATCCTCGTCGCGCGCCGATTGTGCACAGCCTTCAACCTCCGACTTGTCAGAGCGGTCGCCGGAAGGGCTCAACGGCAAGTCGGCCGAAGGAGAGAACGGGCAGCGCAGGGCAGGAACGAAGGTCGCTGATGCAGCTACTTCGCTCTCGCTGGCTAGTCTCTAGAGGCCGCGGTGTAGGGACAGTTGACAAGGTCGGAGGCAGCGAAGTCGGCACGGCGTAGGGCTCGCGCGCTGACTCGGAGGCTCGCTCAGCCGGCAGCTTAGACAAATCCAGTGAAGGGTTGGTAGAAGCCCGAACGGCAGGAGCGACGTTGTTGGTGCCAGACCCGATGGCGTGCGGCCCAGGAGCCGGTGTAGGGTCGGCGATGGCACCACTGTCGCGTGTCTTCGGTGGTGGGAAGCAAGGCGATGACGTGGCCGGCATTATGGTCGTGTCAAGGACACTGTGCGCGTACTCGCACAAAAGAGACCCCTGGAGAGAGCCGGAGGACGGGGACTGTGCGGTAGCGCATCGGGTGGTCGCCGAAACGGTATCGGGGCAAGTCGAGGGAGGGCGGCTTGCCTGATGGTGGCTTACGGGCGTTGAAGGAGACGCATCTGGTGCTGGCCGGGAGGGCATTGGCACAGAGTCGCGCACCGTGCGTTCAACCTCTGGAAGAGTATGGTAGGCAGCGCCGTAGAAATCGAGGACAGACTGCCGCAGCTCGTCGTAGGGGCGCGGGCCAGGCGATGGAACGCCGAGGCGGAGCTGGAGATTAAGTGGCAGGCTGTGAAATAGCACCTCGTACTTGAACTCCTGGAGCCAGATGATATTCAGCTCCAGAGCAGCCTCGAATTGCGCGAACCAGACGCCGACGCAGCGGGACGAGAACGGCGGCAAAGGCGGGTCAAACTGTGGCTCCGGCCAGGTGGCCATGGCAGCGTGTCGCTCGGTGGAACGCGCGTTCTCCCGGGTCACCAATGTAGAAGGGACGTGACGGCGGCTGTACGAGCCGTGCCGTCGTCCCTGATCAGAAGGGCGAAGGCGGCGAGCCGAGCAACGGCTGCGACGACCAGCGTGGCTGGCTTTTAGAACGACACTGCGCGTGCCGAGCTTGCGCCCCGAGCACAGCACTGCGCTT
This sequence comes from Dermacentor silvarum, assembly GCF_013339745.2. Lineage (NCBI taxonomy): Eukaryota > Metazoa > Arthropoda > Arachnida > Ixodida > Ixodidae > Dermacentor > Dermacentor silvarum. The sequence goes on from NC_051156.1 coordinate 147,332,078, forward strand.
CTTTATTTTTCACTTCGACAGCCGGCGCCAAGGCACCGGCTGAGAGCGCCGACCACAGCGCTCCGCGCTGCGGCGTTGGTGGGCGCTACAATAGTTTGGAGAAACTGCTACGAAACGTGCGCTTAGGTACGAAAAAATGAACGCTGCACGGAACAAAATAAAACAAATTGGTACCCACCAGTCCTGAAGAAAACTGAGAACGCCTTTGTCGAATACTATCGAAACTTGATAGGATAAACTACGCAAGTAGAAAATGGTTTTGAGAGCACTTTTTTGCCATTACTGCCTGTTGTGGACAATACAAAGAAGGAAGACTTGAGGCTTTGAAGCCTCCATCACTATTTCAGAAATAGGGGTGGCTATACAGGCACTCAACACAGGGAAGTTCCCCGAACCTGATGGAATTGGCGCCGCCTTTTATAAAGCTTTTAGGAGTCAAGTGGCAGTGCTATTACGTTCTGTGCTTATCGAAGTTTACGAACAAAACCCATGCCCCATCTTTCCACAGAAGTCACGATTTTTTAATTCCTGAATTCAATAACCCTCTTTAAATTTATGTCAGTCCAGTCTGATCGTCCAATTTCTCTTACAAATGTATGTTACAAGGTCGTGGCTGAAAAAGTTACGTCGAGTGGTTTTAAGCAGGGCCTGGTATTCCCTGTCGCACTGCTTGTAGTTGGGCTACGATGATGAGTGGTTGCATTTGACGGCTCACCTATACAGTAGTTTTTTTGTTGTTGTTTGGGCTCTGCTGTTCTTGGTTAAACCACGGGGTGGAACTGTTACTCCTAATCGTTATGATCCGTATATATTTGCAAATGAGGCCAGTAAACACATTTCTGAATGCGGTCCAGTTATCGTTAACTGTACGGGACAGGTAATCATGACTAAACTGATCTGCGAAAAGATATATTTCGGTGTTTATTCCATCAAAGTTCGCTCTATTATAGCATTTGTTTTCTTTCTAATGATTTTCTTACTGATAGGTGGACAAACTATGTTATCAGTAATGACGTCATGATCGGAGAAACCATCTAAATGACTAATTTTGGCGCAAATATCAGGAACATTAGTAAGGATTAGATCGAGAATACTGGAGCAATGTCAGTGCAGCGTGTTGGTTGCATGATAAGTTGAGATAAAGAAAAATCTAAGCATGACTGAAGAAATGACTTGATCCCCTTTCACTTGCCGCGACAGGTAGTGTTGCTCAGTTAATATGTGTGTAAATAAAATCACCAAATATGAACAGAGAACAATTTGAAAAACGGTTACAAACTTCACTCAAAATGGGAAAAAACTCTTCAGCAAAACTACTAGCCTTATCTGGGGTGCGTTAAAAAACACCAATAACAATGTCAGCACTGCTACCTTTTAACAACACCCATACGCATTCAATAAACGTAGCAATCATAATGGGTAAACAGGACAATTCACTTTTTATAGCCAACAAAACACTCCCGCCGCGGCGATTCGCTCTGTCGCTGCGAACATTATTATATGAAGCATGTGTAAGAAAAATGTCGTCTGGTTCATTGTCTGTAAGCCACGTTTCCGTGACAGCGATTATTGATGCACAGCACGAGTCAATAGGTGAGGAAAGTGGAACGGTTTTCGACAGGATGAGAAAGAATACTGTAGCAAGTGGCAGTGCGGCGGGTTGGTTGCATGATAAGCAACCGAGTAGTCCCGTGCTATCCTGAATGTGATATGATTGAGCTTGCTGCCATACACAACACAGGCCTCACAGCAAACATAATTCACATACACACATCAAGAATTATGCTTTAATGGCAAGTCTTCATCACAATAATAAAAAATATGCTTCTTATATTTGTATAAAGTCAACACAATGCGTTATCACGACTACGCATATAGGGCGGTGGCAAAGAAGGGTTAGTTGATTGTGCTAAGGCAGGCGGATGATTAGGTCATTCATCGTGACTTCCCGAGGCTCAATTTTCCACTTGTGGCGCGTCCCATTTTCTGACGTTTGCAAACAAACTGCGCAGTTGGCGTCCAAGTCTCAGACGTAAGCGTCAATATTTACAAAGAGCTTGTTAAAGACAAGGCGAGAACGATCACCCTCTTTTTTTATCGACCTTGAGAAGGGCCAAAGTTTAGGACGCCTATCACGCACAGCAACCGAGTAGTCCCGTGCTATCCTGAATGTGGTATCCTTGAGTTTGCTGCCATTGCGTAGCAGTGCCTCTATTTCTTTTTTATTGTAGAATTTCGCTATTATTGGCCGATTTTTGTCAATCGCGAAGTGGCTCAGGGGGTGGGCCCTCGCAATAGGCTGCACTGATACACCTAGTTTATTTACACAAAATTCTTGAACTATGGTCTCGGTACTTTCCTGCGTTTTTAAACGGTTGGTGTCTTCAATGCCAAAGAACAATGCATTCGACCTTCGTGACCGATTTTCTAGGTCATCAATTTTTTCTTGGATTTTTCTAACATCGTTGTTGAAGGTTTCAGAAGGCTGTTTACAGGGCATAGACAAAGGTTTAGATCCAAGTTCATCGACGCGTTTTGTAAGCGTATCTAAGTCTCTTATAAGGGTGTTATGCATTTCTAGAATTTTATTGACAGATTGAAAAAGGCTTGTATTATTTGCCTCTAGACGCAGCATTGCATTGCACACTGAGTCAAGCTTCTCTTCTTGCGCCTTCGACATCGGACCGGGGTTCGCCTCAATATCACCACCCAGCAACAAAAACCGCCTTAGGTACATCGCAACTGTTCGAAAACGCTTGCAACAACCAGGAGGCCACGACACCGCAACAAGACAGACATTGCAGTCACGAAAAGTACAGGATTCGTGATATCTAACCGGTACAAATGCAAACGGGGAGAACAGCATCGCGACTGCGGGGGCGTGGCCCGACGGGTCGAAGAGGCTGACGCCCCTTATATTTGGCAGATCAACTGACAAAGTTTCATACTGCCAGACGAGGGATGCTTCCGCGTCCCGAATTGGTGGTGATTGTTGCTGCCAGCTCGTAGATAGGACGCACTCTTCCACTGCATTCTCGGCATTTCCAGTCGATGCATCAGCACTCCTTCCTTCTTGTGTGATGGAGAGCCCAGTCGATGATGTAAGGGTCAGCATACCAAGCACGGTTACCAGCACCTGTACAAATGCAAGCGGTGAGAACAGCATCGCGACTGCGGTGGCGTGGCCCGACCAGTGCTTTTAACGGCAACATGCCAGTTAGGAATCGCTGACGTGCCTTTTTACAAAGGAACTGTTTACTTCTAGCCCCCGTGTGCATCCCCCGAATTGGTTCCTATGTGGGGTACCCTGGCCGGCTGACGTCGGTCTCCCGGCGTGTGGACAGGAATGCGTGGGCCGATCCCGGAGATAGTGCAATACCGGGCCGACCCACGGCGTAGGTGAAGCAGGCTTCCATCACTCCGCCAACTTCCCAAAATAGGTTTCATGTCTTGTATTCAAATAGAACCACATAAATTCGGAGTTATAAGAGGAACACCATATACAGGGTGTTTCAACCAACGCTTTCAATTTTTTTAAATAAATTGCCTGCGTCAGCACAATTCTATTTCATGAGCTTTCCTACGCGAAGAAGCGGAAAATACTTGCAGAAAAAATTGAAATGCATAATCACCTAATTAACGAAACTTCACTATATATGTTCCTAACTAATTACCTTAGGCCCATATTGCAATTTACAAATTCTAGCCATTATCATCCATCAGCCCTTTTCCTCCCCGTCCCTTCTCCCCAGTGTAGAGTAGCAGGCCAGAGCAAGTTACAGCTCAGGCCGACCTCTCTGCCTTTCTGTAAATAAATTTCTCTCTCTCTCTAGCCATGGAGTTCCCAAGGCAGATATACTTGGAACGAATTGTCAGGATGACACCAGTTTCGAGATATTAAGCCGAAAACCTTATACCTCTTGTTTACGTCTTTTTTTTTTTTGAGGTAACCTTGAAAAAGTGGAGCCAAAACTAGGACAAAAAATTCTAAAAATATAACTCAATAAGATCATTACAAAGCCCACAACTATACCGTAAGTTCAAAATTAGGCTTTACGAAATTTTAAAATCGCCTGTGGCAGGTAGCATACTCTTATCGTGGAGCTGGGTTATTCGAAGAGGCGGACATTACTAGCACGAGCAATCAAAACACATATTCAACCAATTACCAAAAATTGACTAATTATCTTCTTAGTTATAATTACTTTACGACACATATTGCAATTTCAAGGGCGCGTGAACGTAGAAGTACGAAACGTGTTGCTGAACGTTGACCATCTGAATTCCTTTGCGAAAACGTGATCGATTGCAACCACCAGTTCTGGAAGACGTTAATGGTGCGTTGGAATCGTAGCTCACGAGGCGCACACCGAAGACCTCTTGCATGAACGTTGACAGCCAGCGCTTTTCAGGTTTCTTCAAATCGGTATAATTTTGACCCCCCGGGGTTCGTTAACGACCACCTAAACGTAAGTACACGAAAGCGTTTGTATTTTGCACCCGTCGTAATGTGGCTGCCGCTGTCCAGGATTGAACCCGCGACTTCGGGCAAAGTCAAAGCCGCAAAGCTGCCACCGCGCGCACAGAAGGGTTGAGGCTACACGCCGTACGTAAGTTGTACGCTTGGGAAATTTGCATGGTGTTTATTGTTCGGAAATATCAGAAGCGTACAGTACCTTGAACCTAAATTAATAAGCAGCAGCAGAAGGAGGAGGAGGAAAGTCGAAGGAAGGGGTAATGAAAGCTTCGCTTTAAAAGCTCCTTGCCAAGTGCGTTGAGCGTGAGCTCATGCGCTCCTGTGACGGCGCTTACCTCATCCGCAAGCACACGCGTCTCGGGCTGCGAGGGCCCGACCAACGATTCGCGCAATGCTTATTGCGTAGCTGTTCACTGTGGCTAAGTTTCGCAATGTTTTTAATGGATTTCAGACTCTTCAGAAGGCGGGCTGGTATGCATCTGTGTGTTGCGGCCTCTTCTGCACTGTTGTGAAGTTTCCCTGGTACTTGAGCGACAATCCCACGTCGGAAGGCGTCGAGCTGTTACTGGCATTCTTCGACAGGATACTGTGGTCGTTGTTTCTTGTCTGGACCATGCTAATGTGTGCGACGGGCCGAGCGGGTGAGGATACCCCGGTGTCTATTTGTTATTTATCAGAAAAAAAGAAAACTAGCGTCAGTAGTAAACGGGTTAGGGATAGCAAGTGCTACGTAAAGGTAATCTCTCTTTTTAATGCCAGTAAAAATTTTTGTCCGTATTTTGTACACATGACCGAAACTGGAACAAATCCTGCTTCTCTTTAGGCACTCTGACCAAGTTCTTGTCCTGCAATGCATTTGTTCCATTGAGCAAGCTTTCGTACGGCGTGTTCCTGATCCACTGGCCATTGCTCGAAGTGATCATGCACTCATCCAGAGAACGAGTCTACTGGTCGGTATTTAATCAGGTAGGTTGCACACTGTAGGTTTCGTGTTGGGCTTCAGTATCCCACAATGCTGCCCTACATCCATCACAGTGGAGCTGTAATCAGTTTTACTACAAAAATTGGCATTCAAATTCATCATATATATAGTTCTATGCAATGAAAGCAATACTTGCAAGCTGTTCTTTAAGAAAAATGTCTATATGTTCGGCTGTAGCCTATTTAAAAATTTAGTGTCTGTCAGCACACTTCGTGAGATGAATATAAGTACCGTTCACAACGCGCAGAATCACTTCTAAGCAATAAAATTTTCATGATTGCCTTACTTCAGTGCACACGCCAGACACGCCATCAACTAGGAGATGTCTGACATCCCTAGCGTCCATCTATAGTCAGCCGAGGGCAATCCATAACTAGAACAATCCCTCAAACTCAATAGGCATTGCGAAAGCCCCTCGTTACCACGCATTGGGTATAACGTTCCTATTACCACTGCGGGTATTCAGCGATGCTCCGTGCGTATACTCATTCGCTTGTGTGGATATTGATAGATATTTCCAAGAAAAGTGATGATGCCAGCTGTGCGATCTGCAGCTCTGGCTTCGGGAGATGGAATGCATGAATTGATATAAATGTAGGTATCTTCACAAACAACCCAAAGAAAAAATAAACCGAGAGCGCGGATGGCTGTGACGAAAAGTAGTCATACTTTCGCATGGCCGCGCTCATCGCGCTGCAATGTTCAAAAAGCAGCCCGGCTCAACTTGCCTGTTACTGCACTTTTGCTCAAATAGCAGAAACATTTAAACACAAAACTGAGGGGATGTGTTAGTGTGCGTCCAGCAACATTCCCTTATACAAAGCCTATGGACCTTGAAGATGACCGCTTCAAAGAGTAAACGCACTCGTTGACAAACGAAGTCACTAAATGCATTTCCTTTGGCCTACTGTGGCTCGTAGCGTTCCAAGCGGGTTTTCTTTAGAAAGTCAAAAGCGAATGGTATAAAGTCGGCAAGAAAATCTTCGCCACAAGCACATGCTCTCAGTAAACAGGATATGGTAAAACATTCATGCTTTTTTTCTATGAACTTCTTATCACGGCTACGCGAGGCTTCTGCTAATTATAAGAACCTACTGATGGAGCTGCCGCTATTTTTGATAGTGTAGAGCAAACGCAAAGTAGGAAATAAATTTCACGCTGTAATGGCAGTTTGCGCTCATCAGCCTCGATGCAATTTAACAGTTACGTTCCTCTTCCGACATCGCACGTAGCTTACGTGACAGTATATCCCGGAAATAAAAGAAAATGCACAGACGACACTTTCAAATTGCCACAGTATTCGCATTCACGGGCACGCACGCACACACACGCGCACACATTTACACACATACGCACGCACGCAGACCGACAGACGTACGCACGTACGGACGGACGGACGCACGGACGGCCAGACAGACAGACGGACAGCTCGGTTGCGTATAATTAGGGCGCTCAGTGTTTGCGGTTTCGACCTAAAAAAAGTACCCACAGTACTACAGCGCATATTTTAGAGCCTAGCTCTTAGGCGCCCACTCCTGCGTCGAGCGGAACAGCGACGCCGGAACGGCGTCGAGCGAACGGCGCTCGTTCCCTGCGTAACCGAGCGAACGAGCGCAGCGGTTGTAAGAGCGAACGCGCAGTGCAGCGGTGGATCGAAAAAAAAAATCACAGCATATCCACGAGGTGAATGATGGTGAGGTGGGCGAAGCTCCGGAGGTTATGGGTGATACCGTTAATCCTCCGAGAAGTTCGCCCGATAAAATCATCATGCAAACACGTGAGGTACGGTGAAGAAAACTTTTATTGAGATTTCAAGTTACCTTTATATATTACGCACTTGTGGTCGGAGAAGTGCACAGCTAGGGGTTCGAGTACCGGTTTAAGGGGAATGTTAGCAAACACGATGTCTATGCACGACCCCCGCACGGTAGTAGGTGCAAGGTGGTCTAGGGAGATGCACCTGAGCGAGTATCTGATGGCCAGAAACCGCGGTGAGGTTATTATTGAACCAAAGTCGATCACACACGTCGCAACTGTGGCCAAACGAATGAGCGAGAAATTCCCGCTCGAACCGCGTGTCGGCTCCTTGAATGTGAGACCGCTGCCGCCGCTTGGTCACCACTTCCCGCGCACGAGCACCATCCGGGTCTGCCCGGCGCCGCGCTCGCTTAGCCGCCACTTCCCGCGCTCGCCTTTCGGGGTCCGCTTATCGCAGTGCACGTTTCGCCGCGGCGTCATTGGCGCGCACCGTCTCGGGATCTTCCAGGCGCCGCGCTCGCTTGGCGGCAGCTTCTCGAGCTCGCACCGCGGGATCCTGCCGACGAGCACGAGCCGCAGCGGCCATCCGCGCCCGCCGCTGCGCATCGTCCATGCTCCACGAACGATCCGACACGTACGGCGACGATCCAAGAAATGAGAGAGGCGCTCGCTCCCCGCGCATCCCCGCGCAGCCCGCGCAGCAGCCAATCGGAGAGCAGCGGCACTTCCAGCGCCATCTAGTGTCGATTCACACAAGCGCCATAGTGCACACAATTCTCTTGGACCAACGCCATCTAGGAAATGAGACGAGAAATGGTGATGACGACACAGATTGTGTACAGCGACATCTAGAATATATTCTCTGAACTGCAGTTTGTATGTACTTCTATGAGACAGCGCCATCTATTGCATTATACGGGAGATACTGCCGTTTACTGCCGGGAGATACGCCGGACAACGGAGACGTGATAAGGTTATACGCCCCTAAAATGGCGAGAGCGAAAATAGCATGAGGAAGAAAGCGGAGGAGGAGGGTATGGCGAAATCGTGAGAAGAAAAGCCTAGTGCCGTGCAAGCGTAGTGTCTGCGGCGACGACCGCTACGAGATGGCGCCGGAGTACCGCGTCGTCATCTGTTCACCGATGACGCGATAGCGACAAGGGCCCCGTGTCGCAGGAAATCCGGCGTCGGTGTCGGCGTGGATGCCGGCGTCCGTGGCGGGGAAAATCATCCCGAACCTACCCGACCGCGTATATAGCCCTCCGCGTGACGCAAGGTGTAAGTGCAGGAGAAAATCATCCCGAAGAACCCCGACCGCGCAGGCCCTCCACGTGGTGCAACTTGTTAGTGAACCAAAGTTGAATTTCTCACAGTGAAAGCCGTCAGATAAATGATAAAGTACAACTTAACCACAACCTACAGACATGGTGGCGTCGGACTGTATTTTGAATGTACGAGGAAACTTAATTCCGTTGCAAGCAAACTCAAACATAAACCCCCTTTCCAGCATTTCTACGATACCAACAGCGGCGCGCTCGGGCAGGCTACTTGCAAAAATCTTATCCAGATGGCGCCGCATCCTCGGCAGGTCAAATTGGGACTTGGCCTGCCTAATGCGCTTTGGACACGCGTGCGCGTCGGGGCAATAGCAAACAATTAATAAAATAAAAAGAAAAAATCCTAGGGCCTTCACATTTTAATATAAGACGACTTATATTGCCCCTAGAAGAACGTATTCTCAGCAATGCATTTTTGTTTAAAAGTGAAGCTGACTTTAAGGGGATCGGTGTAAGCTCGGTCTTTGTAAGCCAGCTTTCCCACGTTCTGTGTTGCAGTACAGCCTGCTAAAAAAATGCGATGCGAACGGGTTCTGATAACGCTATGGCGCGAACGGGTTCTGATAACTCTTAAAGGCGAAACTTAAGCGTTCTTCAATTTTCTTAGCCTTCTTCGTTCACTGCTTTTCACCAACTAACAAATGCTAAACGTTATCCCTCAACTCATGACGCGCCTGCATGTATCAGAAGCTTCTCGAATGCTATTGATAGTACTATCCATTGGCTGTTGTCACCAAAGCTTTTTGTAATCTGATTGTAGGCCCGACAGAAATATAATGAAAAATGTTTTTGAGCGAATTGTGAGACATTTCGCAGATTAAGGTATGACATATTCGAAACCTCGTTACTACGGAGGGCAGTGTAAATTTTAGAGTTTATAAGCCGTAATTTGTTCGTGAGCACGGCACATACCAGTGTTCATAATGTCTTATAGGGTAGTAGTGAATTATCGTGGGAAGGAGCGCACTATCGGATAATAATTGTACACCATGTTCAATGTGCGATTTGTAAAAGGCGAAAATCACACAATTTAGATAAGTGCATGTGGAGATAAGTGCATGGGGAGAACACAAGTGGAGACTGTTGCGGGAAGTACCTTGGCAATTACTATAATCGAAGATTTTGCGGTATTTTGACACCTTTTCAAGCAAAGTTTTCTATGGGTGCCCTACGCGACTTTCCAGATCGTGAATGCTGAGAGTTGCTGCTGTTTTGTCGAATTGCTAACACTTACAAGAAAGAAATTTGAATTACGTGCGCCATGCTGAGATCTAACCTCGGTCCTCCAGCCCAGCAGCCCCACTCTCTAACAGTTATTCTTCAAATACTTTCTCTATCTAACAATTAAGTCCCAATTGCACTTGTTTTTTTTTTCTTTATGACGTGGTATCAGACGTAAAGGTCTGCAAAGTTCTGCACGAACATCAACTTTATATTCAAGCAAACAAACACTTGCGTACAATAAACACATCCACTCTGGCTGCTGCTGTTGCGCCTCATTCACGCAAATGACCTCGTAGACCTAGGAATTTCAGCATGTATGTCACAGATCCGACTTTGTAACAAAGTGCGTAGTCCTAACAAGAATATTCCTTAAGGAAGGCCACCAGAGTCCTTAAGTGGTAGAAAACAAATGAAATACGGTTTAATGTCTATATAATTTCCATGCGTGCTTTGCAGGTAGTCCCAACAGAACACCGCGTGTATGCAATCTACACAAGAACGGTCAATAGTTGCACATCTAGAACACAGTGAAGAGTTCGTTGACCATGGTACCACACAACCTCTTTCGCTCTATCCGTTCTTTGTCGGGGACGGGTTCAAAATGCAATTTAAAGTAAAAGTATTTTAACTCCAGGAGGAACGTTAATTCGGCGTATATACTTCTTAGCAGATATCGATTATCACATGCGAAATAAGGGGCACCATATATAGGGGAACTGGGAACAGGCATTATATTAGTGCCGCAGAAAGTGTCCTACCCAAAGAACTGGAGATGTAGTCTAGGCTGAAATACACGTTTAGGGAAAGAAAAAGCCAGAATCGCACGTATACTCCTGTAGGGCCAAAGCAAATTACCTCTTTCAGATGGTCGCTGCGCGTGGCTCATTAGGCAAGACGTGTACGAAAGAGAGCACTTGCGCACGCATCAGTTTCTTTGCGCCAAAGGCCCGCGAATGAAATGGGCAGTTATTAGCATTTAATTAACCGCTTCACGAAAGCTTCGCTTCACACAGATTCCGAGGTGCGCTTTGGATCTGCGTAATTGTATTAGTTGCACCACATTGAATCATTCTTAATGGTCACTGCTGCAAACACATACGGCTTCCAATTTAAAACAATACAAGAGGAATGCTTCGTTGGGGGTGCGACAGGAGTTGGTGGGGCCGCTTCTCAGAAATTTGGCTGTCTTTACTCCAATAAATATGGAGAAAACGCTGCTGTGGGTGATAGCCTAATATATTGTCATACCTTGATCATAATGTGCAAGATAATTTTTTTTCAATAAATGCGTGCCCAAGTTGGAATACGCTCATTTGAAATTTCAGCTTCGTTTGCAAGCTGTACACCTGATATAAGTTCACACATCTTCTAGCTGCAACAACTGTTTATTGTCACAAGCCGTATACCAAACGTTTAGGCCAATGTTTTAGTGTTACGGACATAAAGTGTGCGCACGAGATATAAATAAAATGCCTTAACACAATGCTTAACCCGACCTTTTGCTTTTTTGCTGTTTCATGTTAGCTGTATAATTGTTCTGTTTAAAAGATGTTTTGTTGCTATGTTTTATTGTGACTTCATTGGTATTACAATTTTTTTTCGATATACAACCTAAACTATCATATTCTAAGCATGTACGCAGAAGTTATTTCAGCGTGCTCGGTCCGGGTTCAGTCATGCAGGCGCAGGCCCGGGCCGGCCAATACATAAAGCCACGGGCCCGGCCTTGGCCCGGGCTGCGAAATGAGGCCCCTTAACTACTCTTATAGTGCGCTCTTAGATGACTGTGTATAATGGTTGTATGAAATATTCGGGAGTCTCATTTGAACAAAGTAAACCGCACTTCTCCATTTGGTGTCCGTAATGTGTGGCACAACACTTCGCAAAATTCTTTGCAGTTGTCACTCTCTTTTGCCGTACTCGTCTGGTGCTTCTTGCTGTCATACCTGGCATTCATCGCATGCGAGGCGCCGACCGGAGCGCTCGAGAAGCTGCTTTTCAAGAGGTTGACGGGTGATGGTGGAGCCCGGAGGCAAGAACATCAAGAATAGCTCGAAGGCGGTGACGTGAAGAGAAACAGCCGTGGTGGAAAGGACGACAAAATTTCACTATGTTAACCAACCAATGGCCACCAGCCTTGTCATGCTAAATGCACCGGTAGTCATAAGACCACCAAAACTAAGTGGCATTAGACTCGGTGAGTACGTGTGAGCATCTTCCTGGAATATCAAGAGCAATAAATGCCAACAAGGCAAATGGTCGCCTTTCGTGCATTCGCTATTCCCAATCGCCCAAATTAATTGTATGCTATGACGTCACAGGCTGCAGCCTGTGGCATCATAGCCTAGCAAATTAAGCCATATTCAGTAGCCCAACCAGTGAAACCTGAGCCCGCAAGAACCATTTCTTTGGTGGCGGGTTGAACTTTTCAATGTTCGTTTACCACCTGATCAATAAGATTATATTACATCTACTACTTCTACTAACACTTATTTTGCTTGGATACTTCGTAAGCGAGCTGCTTACGACGTCGGTGCATGGTGGCGAGCTCTTCTCCTGATAAATGACAAGCAGATACTTTTTTTTAATATCAGCTGTTTTTAGGAATTGACCATGGCAGAAAGCAAAATTGTAACGACTGAATTGGATTGCTTGAACAGGTGGCCGGAAATGGCGTGGGCTCAGTCCGGAATGTTAATAACCAGTAGGTCGCTGGTGGAAGTGAGGAGGCGATACAGTTGTGGCAATGACGGGCTATCTGACCGATTCAACCACATGCAAAGCAGATTGATCGACCATCTGCAGTTCGGCACTCGACTGGGTTACGATAGCCTGGAGGTTACCGCTGACTAGGCGAACGATAAGGTCCATCAGAGAGAGAGAGAAAATGGTGGCAGTTGACATTTCTTCAATTTCGCGCCGAACAATTCGTGTCACGTCTTCTGAAGTCGACGGTCGCTGCATTCTGCTGTCCTCGCAGGAGGAAGTTGCAGCTGTGTTCAGGCAAGCGGGCATGAACGATGTTCCAATGCGGCGGCTCTTTGCCTGCCAAAATCCTTGGCACTCCTTGATAATTTCAACGGCTGTTGCACAATTCTTACACATTAAAAAGTTTAAAGCATCATCAGCGATGCCCTTCAAAACATGCCCAACGTTGTACGACTCGTACATGTCACTGTCAGCCTTGCGGAGCAGAGCAAGCACGTATGATTCAGTCCACGTGAAGCACGTATAAACGGCGTATGATTCAGTCCAGGTTTGTGAACGAGTCGCTAGGTCTTGGCGATGTTCTTCCGCCCTAATGGGCGGCTGAACAGGTCCTTCAGCTTCTGTGTACACCTTTCCCAGTCCGTAAGCTCACCTTTGTAGCTGTCAAACCACACCCTTGCAAGGACAACGGTTGGGGTTATCGCCGCTGGAGCAGGCCCCGCCTCCTCTGTCATGATGTTAATACTGAGGCGTCGACTGCTGCGGAGCTTCGCGTTCTCTTGGGGCTACCTCACACATCCACCAAAATGCCTCGTGGCGGAATTAATAAACCGTAGGTGCATTTACAGGGTATTTACAATTGCAGCAACGCTGCATACACAAGATGGCTTTCGTAACCAGCCGCACGCTCTTCTTTTCAAATAGTCTTCTTTGTTCAAGTCTCACAATGCCCCACTGCTCTCTAACAATATCGAGCTCCACTCATGTGCACACTGATGGCTCCGTCACCACAGAAAGTTCAACATATCAGCGTTGGCCATTCCATAGTTGCACGGATAATATGCGTTTAGGTTGGGCTATCTTTCGTCTTCAACGACATCGACATGTGCAGTCGACCCACATCTTGAGTACACATTAAACTCTCTGCTTACATGATGCAAGGACACCCTCTTAACAATATTTCCGGCTCCGAACCGCTCACACCAAGCACCCGCTATTTCGAATTCAGCGTCTGTGCTCTCCAACATGTTCGTGTGGCCAGATCCATGAGCACGTATATCACTTACTACTCGAGTGTCCCAAGCGCACTACATATATACAACACCGTGATCAAAAATTGCACCACAAAGAAATGAAAATACATCAAAGCTTCCTTGAAGATGCTGACATTTGTGACGATCGTTGACTCGACTACATTCTGTGTAATTGTGTCTTATTCGTGCATCTGAAACCTGTGTACATAGGAAGTCCACAGACTTTGTTTCAATCAAGACCTTTGGAAAAAGACTTTTACTCTTAGTGTGTTACACATTCTTCTGTTTAAGCGTGTTTAAGGAAATGTTTTGTTCTGTATTATTAATCAAGTGCAGAAGAGTAGTTGGTGCGACCAAATCGTGACGACTCATATTTTTAAGGCTGGTAAAGAGAACAAAAACGCGACAGTGAAATGAATGAGGACATATACAAAGCGCTACTTCCAACTAAATTTATTGCGCAAGAAAACCCCGTACATAAGCATTCATTATTCGTAGCCATAGCGCATGCGTCAAAAAGCATTTCATATCTACATGTGCGCCTAACACTGCCTTAAAATGTCTCCATACCAACTAGCTCGGATACATACCCCAGAACAACTCATCTGTTTGTTTTTATGTCAATGAGAAGAAAAAAAATTCTGGCTCTCCCGTAATCGAGAGTAGATGTAAGCATGAATGACTACCGGCAAAGTAGTTTGGTGCCGCGACGCAGGCCTGAAAGCTTAATGAGCCGAAATGAACTGGTTTCGAAATGAACCTCGTTGCAAGTGCCTTCTTCCGAATAAGGTGGCCCATCCTAGCTGTGATAAACAACATAAAAAGAAGTCCGTTGACTGGACACATTGTGTTGTTTATAGTTTTCCACTAAAGTGTGGAAAACGTTACGTCGGTCAAACTGGCCGATGTCTGAATGATTTGCTGCGCGAGCATAGCTACAGTGCCAGGAATTGCATTACAACCGAGGGGCTTCATGCGCAGCTCTGCAAAAGGCGTAGTTGCAAACCTTCTTTAGAAGAATGTGTCATTCTAGGTACTAGTCACAATCAGCTTACAAGAGAAATCATTGAAGCGAAAGCTATCATAGGTCTTGGCGATGCATGTGTAAGCTTACCTTCGTTAACGCTATCAAGCAATGAATTGGCAGATCTCGGACTGCCACCACATGCTGTCTGAATATGTTTTTACGTGGTTATTTTAGTTTCTTTTGTTTGGTTTTTTGATTGTTGTCCTTTCATGTCACATGGTTCGCTGAGTGCATAAGTAGGCTTCTGAGTCACGAAATAAACCATCCATTGGAAGTTAGCGCTCACTCTGTTCTCCGGGGTCCTTTTCATTCCCTCTTCTACCTTCCTTTTCGCTTGTTCTGAGCTGCGCTACAAGCTCATAAGTCTTCTCGGCCAAAGAACAACACCCGACGCGCCGGAGGCTGCCGGTCTGGTCACGCAGCATGGCGCCATCTCTCGAAGGAGGCGGCTCAAAACCCGCGCTGCGGAACTCACGGACCGCCAGCGTTGAAAACAGAACAGGCAACCCTGTCTCAGTGCCAAAAGATGGCAATCAAGTGTATAGTACACTGTATCTGCCTTTTGAACTCTGCTATTGGAAATGACAAATTAAACCTCAGCGTACTAGAAGTTACAGCTTGAGCGATATTGTGAATAAACATTTGGAAGGAATTGGGAGTAATATTAAAGCGAAGCTGTCTATGACTAGGGTTGCGTTTGTCAAGTGCGGAGCCCCTTAGGGGACCGAGGTGTCGTCCCTCGTCGGTGGGTGTCACGCACAACACAATCTGTGACCGCAAAAACACTCACTCTCAAGCAGCGCAAAATAAAAATTGCTCGTCGGGTTACGAGACCACCACGCTAACCGATTCATCCTCTGTCGGTTCGTCATTCGCTCCCTTAATAACGGGGTTTTATATGCGCAGGTGGTCGGCACGCGCTCGTGCCACTGCGCCCGCGTTCGTCGTGGTTATCTGCTGCCACAGCTGGCTGCGTTGCCGCTAATCATTCCAGCGTAGAATTATAAATCTCTTGTGTCATCGTAATGCAGAGGCCGCGTTTACGGGGGTATGAGTCATTGATTAGGCGCATGAGTCATTGAAATATCTTATGCAACGGGCAGGTATAATTTTGAAGGAATTTCATGGGAATTCATGCAGAATGAACGCGCTCGGGGAAGGCCTCGTGGTCGACGTGCCAATTCTAGAGTGAGGGCTTTCGAAACCCAGGCGAAACATCATCGAAGAGCCGTGGACCCAGAGTTAAGGGAGCGCTATGTTGAGGATAAAGTCAGCGGGGAGCCGCCGACCCTGAGTTGCGGGAACGCGGTGCTGAGGCCACATGTCAGCGTTGTCTAGCCCTCCAGGAACCCGACAAAGGTGTTGCACGCATCGGCAAGCTAGTGCCAACTTCCCCGGTGCGACGGCCGGGTTTCAACACGAGTGGCCCAACCAGAACTTTGGAGCCAGCTGCAGTGCGTGTGACCATTTGTGGTTCGAGCACAACGTGGTACTCGGCAGTGCAATCCGTTCGGAAGAGCACCGAAGAAACACAGGATAACCTTCGCTTACCCCTGAAGTGACGCAACACAGTAGCGACGAGAATACTGAACGGTTTATTGCTCTGCACTTGAGCTTTAAGAAAGTGAAAAGCACGTGAGCAGCGACACCCGCTGCGGCCGAACATATCGCTTCTTGCTGGTAGCTGATAAGGAACTCGGGCGCACAAGTGTGCTTTATCGACGACGCTGCAATTAACTCCCATTTTCTCGACAGGGGAAGGACTACTAATTTTTAGAGTGCGGGGCACTTTAAGGGCCCGAGATGTGGTCCCTGGTCGATGGGTGTCACGCATAACGCAAGGTCTACGTAAGACATAAAGCTCCCCCTAAAAAGGGATAAAATTAAACCAAATAAGTATAACATAATATAAAACAAGGAAAACATAATGAATTAACGCATTCAGTAACCCAAATTAATGAAAACTCGTTCGAAAATGCCAAGCTTATACTGAAAGTAGTGAAGAAAGGGCGCCACAGCCTCACAAGTGGAAAGATTCCGCTGCGGTGCGCTGAAAAAGAGCCGTTCCCGCGCTCCCAGGACGCTCTTTCCCGCCAAGGACGCCGAGCAGCAAGCACGCTTGGAGCCACAGCGTGCGCTCGCCCGTGAAAGACAGCGCCGACAGCACTGCGCGCCCGAGAAGCTGAAGTTGCTCGTCAGCGCCGGCAAGCTAATGTCAACATCGTGAGAAGAACAGCTAAACACAAGATCAACACAGAATAAAACAAGATAAACACAAGAAAAACAGAAGGGAAACACCGGGAATCAGTGCTCCGCACATTCCCAGCTTTCACGTTGAGTGGAACTGATTTACCGCCGAGTTTACCTGTTTTTTTGTTGTTTTTTTTCTACTCCGTAAGCAACAACTCAGGTGCCGAATTTGATGTAAAGTCCTTCTGTCTAAGCAAAACCTTAAACACCTCATCAGTTGGATGTGCAATTGGAGTAAACTATTTATTAATAAGCACCAAGATCCGTAGATTGACTCTCTGGTAGATAATGAACATTTCTCAAAGATTTGTCGCTGTGAGGCCTGCGTCGATCATGTCTCGTCTGGTCTCGACTCCCAAACTTTGGCTCATACCCACTACGGGGGATTGGCCAAGAAGCAGGCGGTCTCAACTATATTTACGAGAAATTTAATAAAAACTAAATCTGCAATGTAGTCAATAGACAAATACTAATAAGAATTTTAAGATAAAATGATTTTGCCGTAACTAAGTGAAAAAATAGGAATATGTTATAATTCTAGAAATTCAGCAAGGTACTCTTTTTCTATGTCTAATGAAATTGTAAACTGCAAGAAAAGCATCCCTGCGGCTGTGTTCCAGTGAAGGTCACTCCAAAAGAGAGAATGGTTGGCGAGGTTAGTAATAGGCCAAGTTTCGAAATGAAATTTCTAAGAGTGTTTTTTTTTTTGCTCTTAAAAATCGGCGGCATGAGAGGAACATATGCTGAATGGATTCGGATTCATTGCAAAAAGAACATAGAGGGGACAGAGCGAGACCAGACCTGCGTAAGTAAAAATTTAGAGGCGGTATATACGGCATCTCAATTTTGTAATTGAAACTTCCAATTGCCTTGAAGGACACCAATTATTATTCCGTGGGAAACAAAGATGGTTCAATTCAAAAGACGATGTTAAAATAGATTTTGTGGAATTTTGCGATACAGAGAAATTTCTGTACCTAGCCGCAGTGGCATAAGCTGATGTCGGCAAAACAGATATGACAGGGTCATCAAGAGATGCTCGTGCTAGTGAATCAGCCCTTTCATTCAAGTGCAAACCACGATGTCACGATACCCAAAGCAATTAAACTTGCCGTAAGTACGAAGGAATCATTGAACAAAATGTTCGGAGAATTCTTGAATTTGACGAGGCTGTAAGTGCTGTGCATACAGACAGTGAGTCAGTCACAATAACAGCTAATGACTCGTTTGGGGAATATTTCGTAGTGCTAATATAATCGCTATTAGTTCTGCCTGAAAAAGTCGGGAAGGCGAAGAGAGGAAGACCATTGAAGAGATTCTCAGAAGATCCCCACTCCTGCCTTCTCATTGCTCAGGAAAGCGTCGGTAGCGATTATGTTGTAAGTAGCTAGCTGGCTTAGCTGGTCTTTTAATATAATATTTAAATGTCTGCTAGACAATAGTTTAGCATAATTCGGAAATAAGTCCTCGAATTCAATTTTGAGGTCTTCGAACGGCAAACTTGACGTATTGACACATTCAATTGTTTTTAACTGTGCGTGCACAAATATTATCGGAGGACTGTGTAATCGCGACAACGATACGTTAAAAAACTCAGACGGTTCAGTGAGAAATATATATTGTGCACGTCTCCTCGAAAACTCGTAGATTTTTAAAAATGTCTGAAAAAGGTAGCCCAAGGCATAATCATAGAGATTTTCTTTCCAATAGTATTAGAGGTTTAATTTTATAGGCGGGACTACCGGAAAATAGCACGCAACCGAATTGCAATATGGGCGTAATATACATGTCATATATCATCGGTAAAGTATCCCTGTGTAGTAGAGATCCACGGTGACTGAGCCGGTGGAGCATACCCATGTCTACATTCACACCGCCCTACCTTTTCGTCGTTCCAGGCTCGCACGTGCCTATAGTTTTGTTCCGTTCTCCCGGGGCGGCGGCACCGTCGTGCGTTGTCGGCAAGACAAGCTGCCGTTCTCCATTTTGAATTTCACTTATTTTCTCTTGTCGTAATGTGAAGGCCGCGTATCGTGCGCACGTTCGAGGTGCAGCGCGCCTACGAATATCGACGGCGAGAACAAACGCGAGAATGCAATCGGCGGGTGGCAAAACCCGATGAATAACGTTCCCGAGAGGCCAGCCGCAAGCGACTTGCCATGCAAGATGACCCAAGTCGTGTGCTCTGCGTCTAGTACCAACTAGCTTCGCTGGTCATCCATCTTCGCAGAGTAGAATGGCTCGATCACGATTTTTTTTAACATGTTTGGCCACTAACTAGCGTATGTAATGTGGTCCTGTACCAGGGGTTCGGGGACAAAGATCGCAAGTTCTGACTGGTTACCCGGATGATCTCGTTTTGCTCTCGCAACGATGTGCAGATGTTCTCGTTTCGTTCTCGCCCATTTCTAGTCTTGAGTGCGCGGATAAAGGCTCTGAATTTTCGCTCATGGTCTCTTGAACGTCGCCGACAACGGGAGCTAAAAGCATTCGATGCTTCAAACCGAAAGCTACATGGCAGAGATCTGCACATATCTTACAGTGCCAAGTAGTTCGCCAGCGTTTCATAGCTTTTTTTAGTTTCGTGGAGAAGATATTAAAACAGCGTAGCTTACAAGCTTACAAGGTTTCAGAATTGCTCAGACATGACAGCGAAAAGCAGAAAATTAAATCAATTTTACCATTCATTGGCATATTTTATCTAATTTTGCTGTTAGAATTACCATGCTTATGTTTTCTTTTCCAGGATTAGCTGACGAGGATGAGGATATGCGACATTTTTCAGGAACATGCGTACTTGTGTGCACTTTGCCGTTGTAGTTTTCCCTTCATTGTCATAGACAGTCGTCCGCGAGTATACAACTATAGAATAAACAGCTAAAATTACGTTCTGGCGTTTTACCTCTCTAATGCACTAAAATACTATGAGACACGACATTGTGGGGGACCCAGGAAATTTTGGCTAGCTGACAATCTTTAGCGTGCACCAAGTGCTTTGCACACGGGCGCTTTTGGATTTCGCTCCCGAGAATAAGCAGTTCCCTGATTGCACACCACATACGGTACACATGATTTGTTTTAGGGAAACTAAACTGAGCAGTGATGTTGCGACGCTTTGTTGAATCCTGTATCACGTCCTCATATATACATTCTACGAATGCAAAAATTAAGGAGTCTCACTACGTGTCTCACAAAGCGAACCATTATGGGACCGAATGTAGTCGGCTGTGAGTGGTCCCTCGGACCCATTTTAAAAACGTCAAAGAAGATGAAGACAGCGAAAGAAACAGGAACAACGACTTGGGTGGTAACTTGCAACAATTTTATTCAGGATAAGTAAGCAGGTATACGTAAACAAAGATTTCGCAAACACATAACGCAACAACGCCTTGACATGTCCAGATACCTTAACGGGGCCACCAGTCGTTCAAGAAGCATGTCTCCATATAATAATAGCTAATTAAAGTGTTACTGAAACTGTCTGAACGAGTCCTTCTTTCTACGGCATGCTTCCATTAGTTTACTTGTCGTGTTGTATTTGTTCATACCTGGAAAATAGCGAAATCTTCGATGACGGTGATGATGATTTATTGGCATCCCCTTTGAAACGGGGCGGTGACAAATAGTCGCCTAGCGTGCTTGATTTCAGCAGGTATGCTGTACATGTTTTTTCATTCCAGCATTTTTGTATGCATCCCGTTTATCTTTCTTTTTCCTTCAAAACTTCTCCATCTACCTTGTACCGCTACCCATATGCTTTTACCAGATCCGGTGGTATTCATCTCTTCCCTGCTTTTTTTTCACCAATACTGTTAATTTCTCTTGCTTATCTCGGTTGCTGACCGGGTGTCGCTACCGTCCACATTAAATCCAAGGACTTCTAGAAGGTGCTTGGATTGGCATACGGGTCTCCCTGGATAAATTCCTTTACATTCCGTTAGGATCTGCTAAGTCGTCTCGGGATTTTTGCTGCAGCGTGCTCATGCCTCATCTAGTTCCGAATATTTGCTCCGGTATGTTTTTGTCCTTAGGCAATCGGCTCGAGCATCAAATAGCAAGGTACTGCCGTTTGTGCTATCCCCTGATTGTCCCTTCCAATTGTTTTGTTCTCATTCTTTTAAATCTCCATGGTCTCTTTGGTTTCCAGTCTTTGAATCCAATTCACTGTCTCTATCTCTCTCTCTTTCTGATGACTCCTGGTTGCCTATTTACACTTGAAATTACACGGTACTTGGTTGTCAACTTTTTTGACCTCTTCTTCCATTCTGGGTAGACGCTTTTCAGGTACAGATACTTGTGCACTTTAGCCACCCATTTATTTTCGTCCATGTTCCTGAGTCTTTCTTCAAAACTAATATTGCTCTGCGCTTCTCTGACTTCAAAAGAGGCCCAACTTACGTCACCCTACACGGCCTCATTTGTGGTTTTACCGTGGACTCCCAAAGCGGACCGGCCTACTGACCTTTGGTTAACTTCCAGCCACGACAAGATACGGGTGTTTGTTTGAGCGCGCCACAGCGGCGCTATAAATGGGGTGAATAATAGCCCTAGAATTCTATTACGAGGAGAACCAAGTCTCGAAGGTATGATTTGCATTCCTTATCATTAAATTGTTACGGGTTGTGTAGAAGGCGTTTATTTCAGGGAGCTATAGGGCAAGTGGGTGCCGATACTGCACGTCGTCCTTCTCTTCCTCGCTGCTCGCCTAATGTTGTTGTTGCTGCTGCTCCACTACCTTTGACGGACTGTAACATGGCTCCTCTCGCAGACGAAGCCCTCCGGGCGAGAAGTGAGTGGGGCTGTCGTTGAGTAAACGGCTTCAGGTGGGCTACATGCGTGATGTCGGTCTTGGATGACCGTCTTCCACTGAAAGTCAGGCGCGCAATTCTACAATTCACCACGGGCACAACGTGTCACCACTAACACTACGAAACGTGGAAATATTGTTCCAAGAAAACATTACTTTTTGTCCCCGTAGGGCTTTAAAATTTACACTCATCACGGAAATTGTTGCCCCAGTATCCGCAAGAGCCATTGTACCTTTATCGTCAACAAGTGTGTGAACTTTGTTTTTCAGCATAAAAACTGGCGTAGGAATGTCAGTTGGCAGTGAACGGTATCCAGCTACCTCATCCCCATCGCCCGCACTACCTAGTTTTCCGGTGGTGGGGATAGCAGGTCACGCCGCGGCGATGGAGACCGCGAAGCACCTGGAGGAGGCGGTGGCGTTAAGCTGCGATCGGAGGCTGGTGATGGGTTCCGGAAGTTACCTTGATGAAGTCCACGATTGGTTGGCGGGTGTGGAGGACATGACCTGGAAAAGGATGGACAGTTTGACTGGTACGGCACTCGTGAAGGTTCTTCTCGGAAAGGTCGGCGGCGGTCGCAAAACCTGGCGATGTGGCCAGAGAAACCGCAACTATAGCACACGCGAGGAGGCCGAAATTCACGGTGCGGCTCAAATACTTCATTTCTGCCAGCGAGCATGGGGTGTCTGTCATGATCGTCATATTCTCTGTACCCTGAATAAGTGGTACGGTACCGCTGCGCCTGATAAGAAGTGCGGCGTTGCTGCTCGTTGTTGAAGCAAGGTCCGTTCATGGGTTCAGACGGAAGCACAGCTCTATAATCGTCCACGTTCGCTGCATTAAGAGAGGGTTGCCATGAAGCAAGTGGTAGTCCGGGCTCGTTGCCTCGAGAGTCACCGCTACTACAACAGCCGATTTCGTGGTACCGGAGGAGCTCTTCCCGGATAATCTGTCGTATCGCCAACGACAGATCGGATGGTGTGCTCGCGTCAACGCAGGCCAATATCGGCAAATTAGCCAAACGGCCAAAATTCGGTGCCACGCGACGCATCTTCAGTGCTTCAAACGTACGGCAATGTTGTATTACGTCGGCCACAAATGTCATGTATCCTTTGGCTATCAAGAAGTGGCATTCATCTTCAGCTATGCCCTTAAGAAGATGACCCAGCTTATCTTCATCGGACATACTAGAATCCACGAGTCTACATCGCTTGAAGACCTCTTCTATGTACATAGAGAAGTCTCGCCAGAGAGTTGGGCCCTTTGTGACAAGGTCTGTTCAGCTCACTTCTTCCTCGTTACGGAGTCCCCAAAGCACGTTTTCAGTTCTTGGACAAACATATCCCAAGTCGTAAGCTTGTTCTCGTGGTTGTCGTACCACATGAGAGCAGTATTCGTGAGCGAGAACACAACATTCGACAGCTGAGCGGCGGACTCCCAGCCCTTATGTTTGCTTCAACCACTCGTTCACGTCCTCACCGCCAATCCTGGCAAAGCTTGGCGGCTCCTTGTAGAGTAGCGAAGGGCGCGTCGGCCCCGGTGCTTCAGTTTCTCGGGACATGCCTGCTGTTGAGGATGGTGGAAGTCCCGCCAGTCGACAACTGCGAGGAGATTCAGGTGGTATCGATTTTGTCGTTGGATGCTTAGATACCCAGCACCTACACCACTCTGTTAGTCTGTGTTTGCACTGCGCATGTGTGTTTCTGTGGCAAAGTATTTAACACTGAATTCGCCGTTAGTCCTCGATCCATGCACGATGTTATTTTAGGCATCGATTTCTTGCAGGAGTGTGGTGTAATCATGGACTGTCGAAGTGGGGAGCTTTCGGCACAATACGAGGTTATGACAGGACTCATGGAGAACTCGCACCGTCAAGAAAGTGCCTTTCGTGTTTCTGAGGACGCCGTCATTCCCCTGCTAAGCGCGGTATGCGTTCCGGTCATTTGCTCTGGTACCAACCCCGCCACATTCGATGCCGCAACGGAGCCTCTTCATTCGGCCTGTGTAAAGAAGAACGTTTTGGTTCCGCATTATTAAGTGTTGGTATTTCAAGGAAACTCTGGATTATGGGGAATGAACTACGCGGCCCAGCCCCTACTTCTCCATTCTGGCATGAAGCTCGCTCTCTTCAAAGGAGATACACTGGCGTTAGTGGCTGTACTCGAAGCTGCAGGCAAAGTCCCCCCATCCCTGGCCATCGGACTCGAAGCTACTTGAGATGGTGAGCAAGTCGCTCAGCACGAGTGAGCGCTACACGTTATTGGATGTTCTATCGAAGCACTCGCAAGTGTTTGACTTTTCCCTGACTGAGAAGACGTCCTAAATTCTGACGTCTCGAATACGCCATCGTATAAATATCGGATCAGCGCACACTACACGACAGAAGCCGTACAGCGTATCCCCGACTGCAGCGCAAGATAATTGGCGAACAAGTTCAGGAAATGCTGCACAAGGGGATAATTCAGGAGTCCACGAGTCCCTGGGCTGCACCTGTCATTCTCGTGAGAAAGAAAGATGGCAGTTGGTGATTATGTGTTGATTATCGGCGGCTAAATAACGTTACCAAGAAAGATGTCTACTGTTGTGTCTGTCGACGGTCCGTGCGGCCACGAAGGTTCCATGTATGGTGCCGTGCCAGGTGCCAAGAGGAGGAGATATCCAGGGAGATTAGAAAACTGTTTTATATACACTGTACATGGTATTTTACAAGAAGGGCTCATTGATATTGGAGCCGTCTACGTGCTAACATCTTTGCATGTAGTAGCGTTTACATCTCCGAGCGTTCTACATGGTCGAGCGTCTCTACATAGTCAAGCCTTTCTACATCGTCAATGCTCAAGCCTCTCTCACAACACTCAAGTCCTCGGTTTTATCCATTCCGTTTCCCTCTTTCACTCGCCGAGGGAATACACTGTAGTTCTTTTAGCCAATCACCATCTTGGATCAGGTGGCTATATCCCGCACGTGATGTGTCGTCGTTTCCCGCCGGGCTCCGCCTCCAATCTTGCTAGGTCGCCCCCGAACACAGGCAGCGGTTGACACCTTGGGAACCGAACGTTGAAGTCGTTCCCCTGGGATTGCCAGATACTAGCCCCTTTCAAGATTCGCCTCTCCATAGCGGTCAGTTCGCGGAACCAGGGAGGGCGGTGGCTGTCTCGAAAGGGACGCCAGCTTACGTCGCAGTCGGCGCCGGGCTCGTCGTGGTTCGGACGGCGCTGGTAATTCACGGAACCGCATCAAAGGGCGACGCTGCCGTTTAGCGACGCATGAGGTAGCCCGGAGACCAACTGCTAATCCCTCAGTCCCAGGTGACAACTCTCGGCCGCGAGAAAGGGGCGCCAGGTTGGCGCGTCTGAGTCGGCGCCGGCCTCCTTTGTCCCGAAGGACCGCCAGACACAACACTACCCACTTCCGCGTATAGATGTTGCCTTAGACTGCCTTCATTCGGCTTTTTACTTTTCTTCTGTAGACTTGAGATCTGGCTACTGGCAAATCCCGATGCACGCCGAGCATAAGAAAAACACGGCGTTCGTAACACCCGAAGGACTTTTTGAATTCAATGTCATGCCGTTCGGCTTGTGCAACAAACCCGCCACATCAAACGATTCATGGATACTATTCTGCGAGGTTTAAAGTGGGTGATATGCATGTGCTAAATCGACGATTTTATTATCTTTGACGCACTGTAACAATATGACCACGTGTACTGTAGCACACTAGCACTGACACTTAGTTGCCTATTCTACATGAACTTTGTAGTGATGCCAGAGCACTGTTAAACTACTGTTCGAATATTCCGTTATTCCTCGGGAAAGGCCGCTCACACGCGCAATCGCTGGAGTCCGCAGGCAAGTGCACCAAGACGTCTTTGTTTACTTTGGGATTGTGTTCCCCGGCTCGGTCATTCAAGCAGCGACCTCTCTCTCCAGACTGCACGCGATTTAATGGAACGACATTATAAAAGCAGAGGTTCAGAGTGCAGCAGTGACACCTCCTTTAGGTTATATGATACGGAAATCAGCTTCTTGGACAAGTGGTAGTCACGTTATGGCATCTCAAAATGTCAGCTCATCGTTGCATTCTGCGCCTGTGAAATCTTTGCGTGTAATACTTGAGTATTTGTCCCGAATAAAATATTGCGGGAGATCCAACGCACCTTGCTAGAACCTACACACAACGAAGCTCTGTTGATATGCACAAGGAGGGCTGAAACCGGTGTTGGTTTCTGTGTTACTACAATGTCAGTGCAAGATAATACCAACCGAGGCTAAACCACATCATCCACGTTATAAGCTGTCCAAACACAGCACCTTCGCATCTACTCGGATGGGCGTGCATGTGCTCTCGTGCACCTGCGCTATGACAGACACGGCGATAATCTCAAGTATGACACACACGGCGATAATTTCAATGAGCTAGTCTGCCTAGGCATAATAGAAGCATACGTGCCACTGGGGGTTGACGAGGAGACAGGCGAAGAAAACATTCCGAACGGTCGCGTTCTTCCATATCCTCCGTCGCAAATGATATATCGGCCTCTGATGCAGGTGCGGCTCAGACTTCGACAGCACTAATGGTCATCGTATTGGTCCTGCTTTGTTTTCCTACTGGTAAGCCAGTTGTGGACTTTGTTTTTCTAGATGCGGGCATAGCTGGTCGCCTGTAGGACTTCAGAGGCGTTCTACGGTATGTCATTGACCAAAAAGAAATAAGCTCCATTGGGATAGTTCCGAATGCATCACGTTGCCATGTGTGAATGGCAACGTGATAGTCTGTGCTAGCGAAAACATAGCTGGTCACCTGTTAAATTTATTATGAAAAGTTGACGATGCCTTGTCGTCGAACCAGAGCCCACTGAAGATAAAGCTTATAAGGCTCCCTGAATGTTTAGAAGACGCCCATGTGCGAGAGACAACCGAAACGCCCCGAAAAGTAACTGTCGGTACAAAACTGGAGAGTGTTGGATCTGGAACAAATGCGGGCTCTAAATCCCGATGCGGCGTTGCGTCTTCTTGATGAAGTCGGCATGGATGAGATATTCCACAGTTTGACTGTCTGCGTTTCCATGCCTCGTACTGATACCTGGCCGGCTGCCGATTGGTTTACGCTTGATAAGGTTGGGCACATTCGTTGTAACTTCAGGATTCCTCGCGGTGAAGGCTGTCGGCGCTTCAGCCATTCAGCTTAGGACTGCGTCGTAGCGTATGCTGACATGTTACGATGGAGCACCCCACAACCAAATGAAAACTTACAAGAACATATTAGGAACGCCACCATAGATGCAGGACTCAACATCAGACATTCCACCAGTCAAGGACCCTTCTTCTTTCAGCAAAGCACATCTCGGAGACGCAGAGATATCCATTTCTGGTGCGTCAGAAAAAAAAAGTTGAAAGAGAAAAACCATGTAACCCATGCGAACAGCATACGCAAAGTTGTCCAGAGCAGCGTGTAATCACACAGAATGGTACTACCAAGAAGACTTGTGAGTATGCTACAGCTGCTTGCGTCTCAACTCCATAGCAGCTGCTTGACCAAGCTTCGGTTTTAGCAGAACACATGCATGGTACGGTGGATGCTTGGATTCTGAAGCTCCTGATGAAGTGCAGCACAGAAACACGCTGAGCGACTTAATGCGTATGACTAGGAACACACGTCGACGCAGAAAATCTAAGCATACAGGAAGTGCCAGCGATCAAGATCTAGGAGGACTTGTGGCGGTTAAAGAGAAGCCTCACGGTCATCATCCAGTACCGACCACATGTGACGTTAAGCACAACAGTGGGTAGTCGTCATGGTGCATTCGTAGCAAGTTATCTTTGCAACATTGAAAGTGCGGGGCTTAGGTCATGGCATAAACAAGCATAGCTCTGTGAACTTATCGCAAGCACACTTGTCGAGTTCGTTGGCGCCCAAAAGACGAAGGGCGTATATTTAAAGATAAAGGGACTGGGGGGGGGGGGGGGGGGGCTTGCAATACTTTCGCTCTGTTTATATGTCTGGGTTTCACATGAAGAAGGTTTATCCGCTGGGTGCTAGGTCCTTCTGAAACATAGCCTACCGTATTTTGCAAATTACTCATTACGCTGACAATGTTGGCTTTGTAATGAGCAGACGCGCCTAGTGTTTTGGGTAGCAGCTCGAAGAAAGAAGACGAAGACCCTTGCTGTGATTTTCAGAGGGTTCGGACTGTTAGCTGCTGATAGGCTGCTGCAAGACTAATTATCTCCTTTAATTAAATCTCGTTACATTTGGTGGCGGTTGCTGGGATCCCTCAAGTCACGCTTGAGCTACGCACTTGTACGTTGCCCACTAACACCATGTCTGACGTGACCAATGCTCCGACTGACCCATGGCTGTTGCCCCTGTCGCTTGCGCGCCGGCGTTCTCCGTCAGCGCGACCCGGCCATCATCAGCGGGACCGGAGAACATGATGTCGAAGACTGGCTGTCCTCCTCTGAACGCGTAAGCGCTCATAATAAGTGGGACGACCAGACAAAACTGAATAACGTCATCTTTTACCTTGCTGACGTCATTCACCTATGGTTGAAGAATCACGAATCTGACACCTCGCGTTGGTCCACATTCAAGACACATTTCACCGAAGTGTTTGGCCGCCCCACTGTCCGCAGGCAACGCGCCGAACAGCGTCTACGCCAGCGAGCACAGCAGCCGGGTGTGACTGTCCCCAGCTATATTGATGATGTATTGGATCTATGCAGCCGTGTTAATCCAACGATGACTGAGGACAATAAAATCAAACATATTCTGAAGGGTGTTGAGGACGGCGCGTTTCAAATGCTGCTTGCCAAGAGTCCAACCACTGTCGCCGTTCTTTTCAACCTGTGTCAGGGTTTCGACGAATTGCACCGCCAACGTCACATCGCCCCATAAAACGTCCCGCAGGCTGACTCCATCTCGGCCATTGCAGTTGCCGCTGGCCATACCGATCATTCTGCTCTTGTCCTTCAGCTGAAGGATTTCATTCGAGAGGAAGTGGCCCGCCAGCTGTCGCTGCTCCCTCACAGGCAGGAGCCTGCCCCATCACTGACTCCGGCAGTGCAACAAGCCATCCGTGCCCAAATATCTCACGCACTTCTCCCTTTCGCCTGCCAGCTCCTGTGACGGCACCACTCTCCTATGCTGACTACCCGCCTTTATTCCCGTCTCCGACGACACCGTTCTCATATTATGCCGACTACCCATCGCGCATCCCACCTCCGCCGCTCAACTACGCTGCCGCGATCGCAAGGCCACCCCCACCGTCACATCCCGTCCCACCACCCACGCACCGGCTTCCCCTTGCTCCCGTTTCAAGGCACTCACCCCAGCTTCTTCGTCTTGCCGACACGTGGCGCACACCAGACAACAGGCCTATTTGCTTCACCTGTGGCACTGCTGATCACGTTGTGCGCTTTTGTCGTCGTAACATGTCCTCGAACAATGGCGCCTTCGACCCGTTTCACTACGTGCCGCAACATGCCGCCGAGATTCGCTGAAGAAATGCCGCTGACTCCCCGCCGAGACCCTTCGATCACGACTGCCGTTCAGACAGTCGCCGTTCTCCTTCTCCACGTCGACGGTCGCTGTCACCTATGCAGCGTCGGCCACCTACTGCTGAGGGAAAATGATTAGCGCAGTTCCGGAGGCAAGAACTGCAAGTTCATAGAACTTTCTAAGACCTCCATTTTCACTGCAGAATGTCAGAATGTCATTGACGTCCATGTTGAGGGAGCATCCGAACAAGCGCTCGTCCATACCGGGGCCGCCGTTTCCGTCATCCATGAAAATCTTTGTCGCCAGCTGAAAAAAGTCACGACCTCTCTGTCTCGCATGGTACTCTGCACTGCTAGCGCGCCACGCATTCATCCTACAGCTGTATGCACGGCCCGTGTAGTTATCTAATATTTTGTACATCATAGAGTTTTTTTTTGTGTTTTCCTCCTGTTCTCATGATCTCATCCTCGGGTGGGACTTCCTGTCACGCGTAAAGTGCCATCATCGATTGTTCTCGTGGCGCTTTCGCCGCAATGTGACTCACCATGGGTCGGCGCTGACCTCAGTGTTCGCAAAGTCTTCGTTGCTACAGATACTGATCTACCTCCGGAGACGTCGGTGCTTGTGACCTTGTCGTGTGCTGCCATTTCCCACTCAACTGTGGCATTTACGCCATCTGACATGCTTGCTCAACGCAAGGACTTATTTCTCCCGTTCGCCGCCCTCACTGTTATACGTCTGAATCTGCTGTGCTAGCCATCCTCAATCCACACCGGTATCCGGTGACTATATTGCGTGGTAAGACCTTAGAATTTGTACAGGCTGTCACGTATATTGAAGACCTTGACGTTCACGATGGCGGCACCCGATTACATCTGGACGCCATAACTTCCGTCTCATCAACTCTGCCATCAGCCGTTTTCGACAACGCCATCGCCGCAGACCTTTGGCCATCCATCAACTCTGCCATCAGCCGTTTTCGACAACGCCATCGCCGCAGACCTTTGGCCATCTCATCTTACTCTACTGAACGAGTTCGTTTCTTCGGTCGACTGCAACCAACCATCCTTGGGTCGCACGACAAGTGTCTCTCATACCATCGACACCGGTTCCCATGTCCCCTTGCGACAGCGTGCGCATCGCGTTTCCGCAGAAGAACGCCGAGTTATCACGGAACAAGTGGACGACATGCTGCAGCGCGGCGTCATTCAGCATTCTCAACGGCCTTGGTCGTCACCTGTCGTTCTAGTGCGCAAAAAAGAAAGCTCCATTCAGTTTTATGTAGATTATCGCCGCCTAAGCAAGATTATGAGAAAAGACGTGTACCCTCTGCCTCGGATCGGCGATGCTCTTGACTGCCTGCAAGGTGCCAAATACTTCTCGTCTTTAGATCTCCGCTCTGGCTATTTGCAAGTTCCTATGGCTGAGGCAGACCGCCCAAAGACTGCTTTCATCACTCCCGATGGCCTGTACGAGTTTCAGGTTATGCCTTTCGGGCTCTGCAATGCTCCCGCTGCCTTCGACCGCATGATTGATACCATCCTTCGCGGACACGAGTGGAAGACTTGTTTATGTTACCTGGACGACATAGTTGTTTTCTCAAAGGATTTTCCGACGCATCTAGTCCGTCTGCGTGACATCCTATAGCCTGTCTCACTTCAACTGGCCTACAGCTCAACCTAAATAAGTGCCGTTTTGCTGCCCAAAAATTAACTGTCTTGGATCCCGACAAGCTTCGCGCAGTCGCCGAGTTTCCAATTCCCACATCTATCAAGTCCCTGCGAAGTTTCATAGGCCTGTGCTCTTATTTTCGTCGCTTCGTCGGGAACTTCGCCTTTATCATCGCACCCTTCACGAAGCTGCTTACCGCAAGAAAAGGCATTTCCGCGTGGTCATCAGCATGCGATGAAGCCTTTCAAAGGTTACGCGAGTCGCCGACTTCACCGCCGAGTCGTCACTATTACGACGCAACTGCGCCCACAGAGGTTCACACCGACGCCAGTGGTGTCGGCCTTGGTGCGGTATTGGCCCAACGAAAAGCCACGAGTAAAGAATACGTCGTGGCTTATGCGAGCCGTACCCTTAAGAAAGATGAGTTGAATTACACCGTTACAGAGAAGGAATGCTTAGCCATCATTTGGGCTTACCTCTACGGTCGTCCTTTCAGCATCATCACTGACCATCACGCCCTTTGTTGGGTCTCCTCCTTGAAAGACCCGTCGGGCCGCCTTGGCCGTTGGGTGCTTCGCCTGCAGGAATATGACATTCGTGTCGTATACCGCTCCGGTCGAAAGCATTCCGACGCTGACGCGCTCTCCCGCTCGCCGATGACACCTGATGTGGCTTCTCTTTCAGTTCCCTCTACGACCTCAGACCCGTCACTACTGATTGTCATCGATATGACCACCGAGCAACGCAAGGACCCATCGCTTGCCCTTCGGCTCGACTGCCTTGCCGCTCCATCAGTCCTTCCTTCAACGCGGACGCTACGCCATCAAGCAGCCCACTTTGCAGTGCGAGACAACACCCTCTACCGCCGCAAATATGCCCGACGGTCGGAAATAGCTTCTGGCTATCCCTCGTCGCATGCGCTCCGATATGTGCGCGTACTTCCATGCCGACCCTCAAAGCACCCACACCGTCGTCCTAAAAACCTTCATGAGGCTGCGTCAACAATATTACTGGTGTGGAATGTATCGGTTTGTCCAGCACTATGTGCGATCATGCTCCGCCTGCCAACAAAGCAAGACCCCTCCACAGCGACCTCCTGGCCCACGACAACCGCTACCATGTCCTGCTCGACCGTTCGACCACCTAGGCATCTACCTTTATGGCCCGCTCCCAACAGCGGATGTGGAAACCGCTGGATTATCGTTGGCGTCGATCACCTGACGCGCTTTGCCGAGACCACGCCCGTTACCGTAGCGACCGCGCGCGACGTTGCGATGTCCATTCTTCCTAACTTCGTCCTTCGCCACGGTGCGCCTCGAGAACAACTCAGCGATAGGGGTCGTGTCTTCTTGTCAGAAGCAATACAATCCCTTCGTCGCGAATGCAAGATCATTCAGCGGAAGTCGACCGCGTATCACCCACAAACGAACGGTCTCACGGAGCGTTCAACCGAACACTCGGCGAGGTGTTGAGGATCTACCTCTAGTCCGACCACACCAATTGGGAGACCGTACTTCCGTGCGTTACGTTCGCCTATAACACGGCAACGCAAGCGGCCACCGGTTTTTCACTTTTTTTTTCTCTTCTACGGACGTGCGCTAGATACTATCCTGCCCTACCCACTTGACGCATCCGAGTGCACTACAATTTCAGAAGTCGTCCGATATGCTGAAGATTGCCGCCAGCTGGCTCGTTCACTGACCAGCTAGGATCAGGGGCGTCATACAACAAGACGTGACAGTGATCAGGCCACGCCCACCTACCTTGCCGGTTCCCTTGTTTATCTATGGATACCGCCTCACATCTCCGGCCTTTCTTCCATACTTGCGCGGTACCACGGTCCATACCAGATCATCGATGCCTCCTCACCTGTGAACTATATCGTTGAGCCAATCACACCATCGCCGAACCTTCGTTGTCGAGGTCACGACACGGTGCATTTTAGCCGCCCGAAACCATATTACGACCGCCTTATTTTGTCGGCTCCCTGAGTCGCCAGAATAACTCCGTTTCACACCCGAGGCGAATGTAATGAAGCAGACGCGCCTCGTGTTTTGGGTAGCAGCTCGAAGAAAGAAGACGAAGACCCGTGCTGTGATTGCCAGAGAGTTCGGGCTGTTAGCTGCTGCTAGACTGCTGCGACACTATACTCGGCGACAGCTTGTCATGACATTGGAGCGAAGGATACGGAGGCAGGGCCTCCGCACATTTGTGCTACTCCGCACGTAGTCCGGCAGCTTGCAGCCGATTTCAGTTCCAGTTTCGGTTCTCGCTAGCTCGCAGGGCTAGTGTGTTTAGCAAAACGTATTCGTCGACAGCTCGGCTGACGGCGCCTTACTCCAGCATAGACATTGCAGATAACCTGCGTGGTTTGTTTGGAGACCCACTTCTTGTCACATTTAGAGTATAGCCTCCTCGGAGAACGAAAAGGAGAGTTTGCGGCCACACACGGTACCGCCGGCACCGGGGACGCCATGTTTACTGCGAGAGCCACCAGCAGGCGGTGCCGAAAACGTGGTGCCGTCCAAGAAATAAAAAAGAAAAAAAATTAAGGCGCACGCTAACTTTTTTTCCATGAACAGCTGCCCGCACTTGTCCTATATTTATAATTAAGAAAGTTCTTTTTATTCGAGCCAAGTAACTCTTAGAATCAGAAAATAAAACATGTACTATTTCCTGGCGCGCGCGCATGCAGGCGGTTCGGCTCTGTAGCTTCCACAGTGCTGTCAAGAAAAGCTGTCGCCAAGTATAATTATCTCTTTTAATTAAATCTCATTACAGCTTATATACGTATTTTTTAGTCAGCGTCGAAAACGACGGCAACCCAACAAGAAAGGGCACAGGTCCATGTGTTGTGGGTGTTTTCAATGCTTACTGAAAGAATACATCAATTTTAACTCACCCCACTTTCTACCTCATTGTCACATACATGGAGTGCCGTGGAGAATACTTAACCTATATGCATTTAAGGATGCTCAAAATCAAATCAATTTTTTTAAACTTTGTCTTGCCTAATCAAATGTCACGGAGATGGAATGCAAAATGCCAGGCACGTGCACCTGCAAAGGTGTACGTGCCTGGAGAAAGGAAGAGGAGCTTTTTTCTGCAGCTATTCAGTGCGCACGGCTCAGCTCGATCGCTCGCTCGTCGCGGCAAGGCGAAGGAAAGTGTGCATACTGTTGGGCAAGCGGGTGGCGAGGAGGAGCCGAAGGAAGGAGGAGGGGAGGCCATCGCTCACTTGTTCGTCGCACGTGTCGTTGGCCGCCCGGCGGGGGCCAGCCCGTCGTGCACGGACGATGCGGCGGACGAGAATCCATACCGGACTCTCGCGCACGAAAAATAACCCGCAGGCGAGCATTCTGTCGAACGCTGACAGCGCTGGTACCGACTACCGATACACCAAGGAGTGGAAGAACTGAACGTGTTCGCTCCCGACGGCTGCTTAGAAGGAAATCCGGGAAGGCGAAGGAAGCTACCGATGAAAAGGTGTCGTGCAATTGGGCCAGCAAGTTGCCGTGATGTGCGGCAAGGAAGAAAGGGAGCAGGACTGTCGCTCGCTCGTTCGTTGGGGCTATTCGGTTACATTGACAGTTGTTGTCGATGGTTTTGGCATAATTTTGGTCTCTTCGGGAACACGCACATGTTGGCCCCATTGTATGATTGTTAACGGTCATCGTTCAGAACCCATTTCTATTTCCTCTTCTGTAAAGGAGGGCTGCCTCATGCCTCCGTTAATTTGTGCCGTTTATCCGGAGTCCCTGTGATTGAGAATATTACACTCTTGAGTGTAATATTGAGTATAATGTGTAACGTGAAAGTTGTATCCCTGGCTTCAATATACAGTAGAATGGCTCTACAACAAACGCCTCTACAACAAAGTGGCCTGCATAACGAAAAAATATTAACGCGATAGCGTTAAGGGCAAGGAGGTCATAAAAAAACTTCTGGAGTGGAGATGCCGCGCCGCGGCTGACGCCGGTGACCGCCATGTTGCTCCGGGCAGAAAACATAGCTGCGCCGCTTGGACCCTTGCGGTAATTCGGCAGTTGCGGCCTTTATCCACTCTTAGTGCTTAGTTACGGTCTGCTGAGCGGTAGTTGTGCGTTTGTAAGGGAACATCCAAGCTCTACTGAACGGGATGGCGAACGCCTGCGTCTCCTTCGGCTGCACGAATCGTGCGAAGCAAAAATCAGGAGTAACGTTTCACATCTAAGTAGCGCGAAAAAGCCTTCAATCGCTCGACCATTCCTGTGCACTATGTCCGTCGAGGAGCGCTGTTGTACCTGAAATCTACCATTTAACTGGCGAATATAGGCTGAAACAAGCTTTTTTTTTTTCTGCGTATGTTTGTGCGACAGGTTCCCGAAAGAGAAAACCCTGCGTGACGCATGGCAGCCCACTGCTCGCAGAGGTGACTGGGCGCCTAAAGATTCGGATATGCTTTGTTCGGTGCACTTTGAAGAGGGTTGTTTTGACAGGTCTGGTCAAACGACAAGGCTGCGACAGGGCAGCATTGCAACCATTTTTCCAGCGTTCCCCGCACATCTGCATAAAAAAGCGAGTTCGTAAGAAATGCTTGCTGTTCGTATATATTTTCGGCGCGCTTGCATATGAGATTCCGCTTGTCGAGAGGAATTATTTACTACTTATTTATATAAAATGATACAGCTCTCAGACCTGGCGGACGTCGTAGCTGCGTCTCACAAGTTGACTGTTTATAATTACGTGCATAAATATCGGCACGCAACAGTTTCGCATCAAAACAAGAAAATAACTGACGTATCTGGTAAATAAAGAGTATTGCCAGTCACATATCGTGTGTGTAACAACACGATATGTGCCTGGAGCAACAACAGTTCTTGTGCAGCCATAGGTATCTTATCTCGGCGTAATTTAACTTAGGCTGGATCGCGAATATTACTGTTTTCTGAGATCAGCTGCTGTTGCATGCCGTCGTGTAAAGTTCTATACAAATCAGAGTTCATACAAATTCGTCTATTGCGGACTCACGATCTTTGCAATATTTAAAAGCCATTATTCGTAGTTACTGAACCGTGCGCCTTAAGAAGTGACATTATCAGAATGCCTTTAATTTTGGGAATTGGTGCAATTTTTTTTATTTTGCGCAGCCAAAAATATGTTTGTTTTGATGTGTTTGCATTTTATGTATGCCTGTTGGGTATTATTTTCCTATATTATACACTGTGATGCACCAGGTAGTTATGCAATATTTTATTCATTTTTTCCACCATGTTGTTTTACGCTTCTTTTATCAAAATAACCAGGACACAATAAAACTTTATTTACCACTTTACTGATTTCACCTTGTACTTAGTGTCACTTCGGTAATGTGGCAAGGTGATGCGCATAAAAGGCGTTACAGCTTCAGCCCACGTATTCTTGCATTAACAACTGCCTTGTGGAATTCGCCTTAACCTGGCAAGACAAAGATTACTGGGGATTCCTAATGATACAACTAGGCGACATGAAAGCCCTAGCGTCGCTAACTCAATGATACGACGGCCGCTTTCCACCTCTTTTACGGAGTCTTCGTCACTTTATTTCGTCAGAATTTCAGTAAAAAGTCAGTCTAAATTCGCCTAATTCACCTCTCTGTGCACGAATTATCGCCTCAGTTCAATTGCGTAATTACTTTTCGACTGTTAAATGTGGCTTTCTCATCATCCTCAACTAGCCCAGCACCGCGTGTTCTTCCCATCATTACCTTTCGTTGAACTCCTATCACCCAGCTAAACCCCTTTAATCCACCATTATTTACTCCTAATTCAAAATTATTAGTCTTAATACACTTCATCCACCTCTCTATATTCATTGTTACTTCAGTTCACATGCTTAATTAATATGGTATACTTAATAGTGGTTTTGCGCGCGCTATCGCCTCTTATCTTAAGAGGATGCTTTCGTGTCAACACGGTTTTGAAACGGCCTTGAGACGGACACCCTACCATGAGTTATGCATAAAAGCCTGTCGCAAAAAAAAAAAAACATCTGCGCTAAATAAATCATAGTAATCTTCCCGCTTTGATCATAAAACGCCACCACGAAAGCGCACTGGTTACGCTACCAGCGCGCAAGCAGCGCTCGCTCTTGCCCGGAGAAAGATGGCCGCCAACCGGTTTCCCAGGCTTCAGCCGGTCGCATGGACGCGCATAGGGAATCTCCAATCCATAATCCACAGAATCTGGTCTCTTCAATTGCAGAAGTCCATAAGAGGCCCCTATCAGACGAGTTTCTTTTAGGTCCTTGGCCCAATGAAAACAGCGCAGCCATGATAACCAGTGCCGCTTTAGTCTTTCTACAAGCCACTGGACTAGACGCACGGCTTTAGAGATGCCACAACGTTGTAAAATTGTACATACACACCTCCTCCTCTTATCATTATCATCCATCAGCCCTTTTCCTCCCCGTCCCTTCTCCCCAGTGTAGAGTAGCAGGCCAGAGCAAGTTACAGCTCAGGCCGACCTCTCTGCCTTTCTGTAAATAAATTTCTCTCTCTCTCTCCAATCCATAAGTTTTTTTTTATAACCTCCTTGGTTAAGGGTCCCGTGTCACAGAAAATCCGGCGTCGGCAACCGGCGTCGGCGTGCGATGTCGGCAGGTGGCGAAGAGAATCATTCGCAACCACCCCAACCACCTCCACCGCGCAGGCCCTCCACGTGGTACAAGGTTTTGGCGAACAAAAATTGAATTTCTCACAGTGAAATCCGCCAGAAAAGTGGTAAAGTACGACTTTACCATTCGGCGTCGGATTCGCCGTCGGACTGTTTACCAATCGATGTCGGATTGCAGTTTGACTGTACGAGAAAACGTAATTCTGCTACGAGAAGACTCAAACATACACCCGCCTTTTCCAGCATTTCTATCAGACCTACAGCCGCGCGTTCAGGTACTTTACTTTCGAAAATGATATCCAGATGGCGCTCGCATCCTAGGCAGGTTAGGGAGCCTACATGCAACGCCGTTTTAGGGTGGTGACAGCCGTTGTAAGGGTACTTGCCGCCGCCAGCTAAATTGGCGGTTTAGATCTGGGGCACAAAATGGCGTAAGACCCGCCGACAGACCACATTTCTCGCAACCCTTGGTGACGTGAAATTATTTAACTTCTTTTTATAAACTTTGGCCTCAGCAGCCAGAGACAAATGGTGCGTTTGTGCGCCGTACACGGCACGTCTACGTTTTAGTTAAACAGTCTTTATTACAGCACACTTCGAAAAGCACCTTTATATATCCTGTACAACTGGAAAGCAACTACGATGCTTAATGCAGTTCACATTCTTGGCGTGAGATAATCCTGCCACGAGCACGCCATCGTGCCTTATAAGTTGTTGCTTTATATGTGTCGCACGACGTGCAATAGAAAATTAAGTTTGATGTGTTAAAATAAAAGGTGAAGGCAACTAGTATATTAAAGATGTATGCAGGTTTCTTGTGCGCACGGGTGCAAAACTAAATTAAAGAAATTTAATAGATCGCGTGCCAACATGAGTACATCAGAGCGTGACAAAAAATTGCAGAAAGACTGGGGACCAAAATGGCTACCCACCAAATTTGGTGGTAAATAGCGGTCGAAATGTTGGTGTTGTCACCACCCTAAAACAGCGCTTGAATGTAGGGCTCCCTAAGGCAGGTCAAATTGGGACTTCGCCTCCTAATTCATTTTGGACACGCGCTTGCCGTCGGGGAAATAGCAAACAAATATTAAAATAATAAAAAAAAGGTGCTAGGGCCTTCACATTTAAATATAAGACCACTTATATACCCCCTAGAAAAACGTCTTCCCAGCAATGCATTTATGTTTAAAGGTGAAGCCGACTTTAAGGAGGGGATCGGTGCAAGCTTTGGTTTTGTAAGCTAGCTTTCCCATGTTCAGGGCTGCAGTGAATGAAGCCTACTTGCTGTATGCGAAGATGCGATGCGAAAGGGCCCCAAAATGCTATCGCGTTCTACTATTAAAGGCGAAACTTAAGCGTCCTCTAATTCTTATGGCGTGGCCAAATTCGTTATGAATGTGCATTGTGAAAGCCTCTACTATGAACACCAAGAAAGATACCTGTACAAAGAGGAAATTTGGGCGCCCGCAATGTTTAAGTGATTGCTTTACAACGAACGCCACGTACCGATGCCGCCACTGAGCGGCGCTAGCACTAACGGTGGCGCCATCGACGCTCTTGGAGAGCGTGTACGTCGATGTCAGAGAGTGTTAAGTCCTGCTGTACTGCTCCAGGAATCACTCAACTCGCACGATGCTTGTCGTCACAAAGCAGCGGGTGCGACGGCTGCCGAATACGCTGCAGTTTGTGATGACGTGGTGACGTAATTCTAAATGACTGCTGGCGACGTCTTCAAAGTCATAATTCAAAGCGCCGTCGCATTTAGAGATATCTTTCAGCGAACTCGCATAAAGGAGTTCAACATCAATCCCCACATTCTTCTATATCCGTTGCCAGCTTCTTGCGATGATGACGCGTTTAATATGTTTTTCCTAATGGGAATGCACAGCTTGTGCAAAACGCATATGCAAGATAGCAACGCAGAACCAATCATATCTAAGAATTCATTTTGCTCAAATGGCTAACTATTTAAAAGACGTTTTGATGAATGTGACAGTACACCAGACTTGCACCCCTACGTCTTGATGTGTTTATCCTTGCGAATCTTGTAGCGCAAAGTTTTTTCTAACTCCGGCGTAAGAGGAGCCGCATGTTTTTTGGCGTCTGTAGAGGGTCAGCTATAGTACGTGGTACAGTTAATGTCACTAGTTCACATATGTGATGTTGACGTCATTGTGTCATAGTGTCAGTCAAGTATTTTTAGAGTATGAAAGTTGCGCTCGCAAATATAAAACGCTTCTTTTGGGTAAGTTCCTGATTAATTCCAAATTTATTGTAGAATATTTCAAAAAGTTGCAGTTTCGCCCGAAAGGCGAAGCATCGATTGCGATAGCAAATCAGCGGACCGTATACGAAGTACGGATAGCAGTTTTATCGGCCGTGTAAACGTTTAAACATAGAAATACGAACAAGATAAACAAGCCTTGTGTCACGCGTGAACACGCAAACATGAACACATCTCACTATATGACCGCGGAAACTCGCTGTCAAAAAGCTGGAGTGAGGAAGCGCGCCAGCCGCAGCAAGCCAATTGACCTTCGTGGTACGCACCTCTCGTATCAACGTGAACTAAGCCGCGAAAGCACGGCGGATTTTGTCCCCGACGCAGATGGCTTTAAACATACAGCTCCCTACCCTCCCCCAGAGTGTTGCGCGCGACGGAAGACAGCATGCTTCATTCCCGCTTTCCTCCCTTGCGCGCGCGAGACTGAGCCGCGATCGCCGGCTCACCCTTTTACGCTTTCACTCGCACATACGGCACGCGGCGACGATTTCATCGCCCTCGGACTTTATACGGAACCTCACGCCGACGGCAACGGCAGAATTGCACCTACACTCTCCACATAATTGCGATGGCAATAAAAAAAACAGCTTTCACCTTAGTTTTCTTCTACGTAATGACAGCGATTCCCAACTCAATTCCTGCTTCATTATGGTAACACTCTCCGCTCTTTTATACTTGTCCAGGAGAAACCTGGTTGCACTGCTTTGAATGCCTTCTATTTGAGAAATTAGAGTGCTTTCCGATGGATCCAATACAGGGTAGGCCTACTCGAATATCGGTCTTACACATGTTGTAACGCATTGCGTTTTAGCTCTCACCGGCGAAATTTTAAGTTTGGCTGAACGACGTTGAACGCCCTGCCAGCTTTGTCTTACTAGTTCATTGTCAAGTGCATTCCATGAACAATG
This sequence comes from Dermacentor silvarum, assembly GCF_013339745.2. Lineage (NCBI taxonomy): Eukaryota > Metazoa > Arthropoda > Arachnida > Ixodida > Ixodidae > Dermacentor > Dermacentor silvarum. Next base: position 147,372,895 of record NC_051156.1, read on the forward strand.
ATCAGAAAACAAGACATCTAAATATTTGAAAACCTTGAATGCGGTAACCGCATCCTCGTTAATACTTTAGTAATCTATTAGCGATTTCTTTTCATATTGAAACACATAAGAACGCGTGTTCTATTGTTCAGACAGATGCTCCATTGGTTAGAGAATCATTTCATGAGAAGCCAACAAACAATGACACCAAGGACAACATAGGGGAAATTACTTGTGCTTACTAATTGAATTAAATAAATGAGAAATTTATAGTGGCGGTGGCTAACACTCCCAGGGTTTGTTCTAGTTGTAAAACATAAATACTCCAGAAAGTGGATGGGAAAACGGCTCCGCGGTAGCTCAATGGTGAGAGCATCGCACGCGTAATGCGAAGACGTGGGTTCGTTCCCCACCTGCGGATAGTTGTTTTTTCATGCATTTTCATTTCCAGTAATTTATCATTTCTTTAATTCAATTAGTAAGTACAAGTAATTTCCCCTATGTTGTCCTTGGTGTCATTGTTTGTTGGCTTCTTATGATATGATTTATAAAAATCGGGCCCCTCGATTCCCTTTCTTCTCGCTCATTGGTTAGAGAAGTCATATCTCTCCAATTCACTCGCACGGTTGCGTCTTGTTTACAGGATATTTTTCTGTTTAGCACGCATTTGTCCTGAAATGACGGCAACGATGACGTAATACCTAGATGTATGTCGTTAATATAAATAAAGAAATTCTACAGAAATTCTGAGAATTCTATACGAAAGAGTACGCATTCTATGGGTGGGCTGCTACTTTGTTTTTTGTTTACTCATTTACCTAGGTTGTGCATGTCTATATTAAGATTACGTGCCGAAACCAGCATCTCTTTATGAGGCACGCCGTAGTGGGTGAACTCCGGAATAATTTCTGTCACCTGGGGTTCTTAGCGTGCACCTAAATCTAAGCACACGGGTGTTTTCGCATTTCGCCCCCATCGAAATGCGGCCGGCATGGTCGGGTTTCGATCCCGCGACCTCGTGCTTAGTCGCACAACACCATAGTCACTAAGCAACCACGGCGGGTGTCTATGTATGTCTGCCCATCGCTACTAATTATCTACTATTACACTATGATAACAACTACATGTGTCACACACCCCGTGAACGATGCGCCAACACTGGGCCAAATTCCAAAGTCGACTTATCAGCTTCCTAAAATAACTCCACAAAATCAAGGATAATTAATAAGGGGCCCTCTGGTGTGCCTGCGAACGCCGGTTGTGGTCGAAAGACCGAGTCAGAGCCCAGAGTTGTCAAAACACAACAAAATACATTCTTCAAATAAGTCAGTTACATACACACATACATACTACAACACAATGCCATTCAGATGGGTGCTAACCAAAGTCTGGAAAATAATTAACGACAAGCTCTAAAGTCGAACACGTACAGTACAGAATGAATTGGAACACAAAGTGTCCACTCGTATTCAACCGTGCTGGTCTTGAGCTGGACGATCTCGACGCAGCTCAAGGCAAATCTCGAAGAATGAACTTCTTCCGGAAATACATACGCTCGAATAACTTGTCTACTAGCTTGCCGGGGAATCCTACTGGCTCCCGCACGGAGCCATGCGGGAATCCTACTGATTCCCGCACGGCTCTTTTATCGCCTTTGCCGGCGTTTCTCGAACCTTCTGACGGAGTCATGCTCCCATAGCGTGAACAAAGCCTGGGAATCTTTTAGACATTTCTCGACTGCTCCCGAAGTCTTCGAGGAGGGTGGTGGCTCAACCGTTGGCGCACGCTCGGGCTGCAGTGTTGCCAGGTCGGACGAGGTGGCGTAGCCCAAAGTTAGCGAAACTGTAGCCCAAATGTAGCCGAACACAAAAACTGAGCAAAATATTTCATAGCCAATTAGAGCCATTTTTATTTCCAGCTTTATTTCAATATACATTTTCACATTCAACAACGCAATTCTTTTTTACACAACCCGTTGTAACCAAATGTCCTTGCCGCCGTGACGGTCTACGACACGCATGCAGCGAATCGCTGCAGAAGGCGAAATCACAGTGCTTTTATTATGTGACAGATAGTACTAAGTTGATATTTTTAGTTATATAGAGTAATACTAACTACGAACTCAGCTTTTTAGCTCACGTGAACGCAAAATAATGTTCAGCATCATTAAGCTCTCACATGACATCCGCCTACAGCGCAGAAACACTTCAGCTGCCCAGCGGTGTGCGACGGCGACGCGCCCACGGCTTCTTTTTTTATGAGCCAATACCAGTCTTTCGCTCTATGATATCTCGCGTTGTCTGTCTCATCGTCCCATCTTGTTTTCTCGTTAATTAGATTGGCCCGAGTTACCTGGGACACAATCTATATAGTTTCCATTTACATCAACCTGGCCGCCATCTTAGGTTTCAGCCACGCCAAGAC